>NW_026112002.1:20000-27500 GCF_024679095.1 Eriocheir sinensis
AGGACCGCTGGCGCGCCCCGGCCCCCCGCCTGCCCCCCCTGGCAGAGGCGCCCCGTCCCCCGCCCCGCCGCACCCGGGGCCTAGTCTACGCCTCCGTCCCCTGCCCCCCTGCTGGCCCGGGGGGGCACCGTCCCCCGCCTCAGGAAGCCGCCCACTACGCCAGCGTGACGATCCTACCCCGGCCCCGCCCCGCGCCCCGCTCCGAGCCCCGCTACGCCACCGTGGGGCGCGCCGCGCCCGGCCCAGCCCCAGGCCCCACCCCCCAGGGCCCCCACTACGCCACGGTGAGGGCGCGACGCCCCTCCTCTCGTACGCCGCCTCCTCAGGTTCACGCCGCCCCCTGGGCCCCGTCGCCACCCCGCCCAGTCCCGACCTGGCGCGCCCTGCCGCCCCACTCAGCCCCGACTTGGCACGCCCCGCCGCTCCGGCCCCGCAGCCACGAGCGGCCCCGCCACATCCCTTCCCTGCGGCACCCCGCAGCTCCTCCGCCCACCAGGCACCCCCGCCCCCCCCTGGCCCTGAACCCCTACCGCCCCGACCCCCCCTTCCTCACCTGCCGCCCCCCCCGCCCCGACCCCCTCACGCTGGTGCGGCCCCGGCCCCGCTACGACCACCCCCAGGCGGGGCGCGGCGGGCGCTGCTTCAAGGCGCGGGGCAACGGAGCGCGGCGGGGCGGGGCGCGGCGCCCCCACGTGCGGCTCTGGGAGCTGCGGGATGACGCGCGCTTCGTCTACATCGTGCACGCCCTCATACACGTCATGGCGGCCCTGGAGCAGGTGTGTGCGTGTGTGTGTGTGTGTGTGTGTGTGTGTGTGTGTGTGTGTGTGTGTGTGTGTGTGTGTCAGGCCTCAGTTGTACAGCCGCTTGCGGCGGAAGATATTGGAGGGGAGGGAGCGGGAGGGGCAGGGCTGGAATCATAAGTGTCCCTTCCTTT
Organism: Eriocheir sinensis; assembly: GCF_024679095.1. Taxonomy (NCBI): domain Eukaryota; kingdom Metazoa; phylum Arthropoda; class Malacostraca; order Decapoda; family Varunidae; genus Eriocheir; species Eriocheir sinensis. Next base: position 20,935 of record NW_026112002.1, read on the forward strand.
TATTCAATAACACTTCCTTTCCCCTTTTCCACTACACTTTCCCTCTTCCCCAATAACGCTTCCCCCAACCCCATCTAACACACGTCCTCTCCCTCTCGTCAGTCCATCCCATCAGTCCTTCCCTTCAACAGCTTTCTTACTATTACTGAAGGGGTCGTTCGATGGGGTGTGGCATTGTGTGCTATGTGTGAGTGAGTGTTTGCAGCAAGGCGAAGAAGATGAAGACGATGAAGAAAAAGAAGAAGAAGAAGAACGAGAACAAGAAGGAGAAGAAAAAGAAAAAGAAAGAGAAAAAGAAATTAAAAAAGAAAAGAAGAATATTAGAGCAAATAAAGAAAACAAGAAAACAGAGACATTTATAACACGAAGATGAAGAAGAAAAAGAAGAAAAGAAAGAAGAAAAGTTAAAAAAAGAAAAATAAGAAAATGTTAGACAGTAACAATAATAATAATAATAATAATAATAATAATAATAATAATGTAAAGTTAAAGAAAACGGAGGTGGGGATAAAAGCAAAGAAAACGAGGGTCATTTTAGGGAAAACTCGCCTAATCCCTTTGTACCATTCACTATATTAGAGAGAGAGAGAGAGAGAGAGAGAGAGAGAGAGAATATGCTTGCTAATTTTAATGTTACTTTTATTATTATTATTATTATTATTATTATTATTATTATTATTATTATTATTATTACATTATTAATTTATATATTTTTTTCTCTCTCTCTCTCTCTCTCTCTCTCTCTCTCTCTCTCTCTCTCTCTCTCTCTCTCTTTTATTAATATTCTTCATGTATCACTTATTAACCTCCTCCTCCTCCTCCTCCTCCTCCTCCTCCTCCTCCTCCTCCTCCTCCTCCTCCTCCTCCTCCTCCTCCTCTTTTCTTTGCTTAAGGAGGAAGAGGAGGAGGACGAGGAGGAAGAAAAGGGAGAGAAATGGATGGAACAGAAGGGAGACTGAAAGAAGAGAGAGAGAGAGAGAGAGAGAGAGAGAGAGAGAGAGAGAGGCTGCGTTAAAGTAGATATCTTCAGACTATCCTTGTGGTCTCTCTCTCTCTCTCTCTCTCTCTCTCTCTCTCTCTCTCTCTTTCAAGCTCTCACTTTCTACAGGTAAATACAAACCTATCCTCTTTCTCTCTCTCACTCTCTCTCTCTCTCTCTCTCTCTCTCTCTCTCTCTCTCTCTCTCTCTCTCTCTCTCTCTCTCTCTCTCTCTCTCTCTCTAATTCTCTCTATCACGTGTTTTAAAGATAGTTTCATTGTTACCAAGTCTGAGTATAAACAGGGCGGGCGTCTCTCTCTCTCTCTCTCTCTCTCTCTCTCTCTCTCTCTCTCTCTCTCTCTCTCTCTCTCTCTCTCTCTCTCTCTCTCTCTCGTGAAGGGAAAAGAGGAGGCTCTTTTTCTCTCTCTCTCTCTCTCTCTCTCTCTCTCTCTCTCTCTCTCTCTAGAATTGAACTTGTTAATTTAGAAAACTGTGGAGAGAGAGAGAGAAAGAGAGAGAGACAAGCCGGTATGTTTTATTTTCTCTCTCTCTCTCTCTCTCTCTCTCTCTCTCTCTCTCTCTCTCTCTCTCTCATTTGCTTTATTTATTCAACTGGAACCCGTTTTCTTTAACCCTTTGTCTCCGTTTTCTTTATCTCTTTATGGGGACTTAGGGGGTTAGTTTAATAATGAAGGAATTAATGAGGGGAAGGTTCTCTCTCTCTCTCTCTCTCTCTCTCTCTCTCTCTCTCTCTCTCTCTCTCTCTCTCTCTCTCTCCTTCTCTTTTTCCTCTCTCCTTCTCCTTCCTTCTCTCCTTCCTTTTCCTCTCTCCTTCTTCCTTCCTTCCTTCATTCCTTCTTTCTTTTTTCTCTTTTTCTTTCTTATTTTTCTTTATTCTTCTTCTGTTCTTAAATTCTCTCTCTCTCTCCCTCCTTCCTTTCCCTCCCTTCTCTTCCTTCCTTCCTTCCTTCCTTCCCTAATTCACACTACCAATAATAATAATAATAATAATAATAATAATAATAATAATAATAATAATAACAATACTAATATCAATACTAATATACTTTTTCTCTTTCTCTACAGGTAAGGAAGGAGAAGGTCTACCCAGGTATACACACACACACGCACACACACACACACGCACACAGGATCCAGGTAAGCTTATGTACGTATTGATGTGACGAAGATGAGCTCTGAGGCATCGCGCAGCTTAAGCTTGAGGAGAGTAAGCTTTGTATTTTGTGTTGGCAACGATGTAACTAAGAGAGTGATTTTTGGTATGGTAACACTGGCTTTTAGGAGGAGGAGGAGGAGGAGAGGAAGGAAGAGGAAGAGGAGGAAAGAAAATAAGAAATGAAGAAGGGGAAGAAACGGAGGAGGAAGAGGAGGAGGAGGAGGAGAAGAAATGGAGAAATAAGAGAAGGAGGAGGAAGAGGAAGAGAAGAAGGAGGAGGAAGGAAGGGAGGAAGGTAAAGAAAGGAAGATATCAAGAAAAGAAGGAAGAAGAAGAGGAAGAAGGAAGAGAAAGAAAGGGAGGAAGAGGAGGAAGGAAGGAAGGAAGGAAGGAAGGAAGGAAGGAAAGGAAGATACAAAAAAAATAAAGGAGTGAAGGAAAGGGAAGGAAGAATGGAGAGAGAGGAGGAGGAGGAGGAAGGAAGGAATGAAGGAAAGGGAAGAAAAAGAACAGAGAAAAAGAAGAAGAAGGAGGAGGAGGAGGAAGAAAGGAATGAAGGAAAGGGAAGAAAAATAACAGAGAAAAAGAAGAAGAAGAAGGAGGAGGAGGAGGAGGAGGAACGAATTATCTTAAGAAAATAAAGAAAGGAGGAGGAGGAAGAGAGAGAGAGAGAAGAGGAAGAAGAGGAGGGTAAGAAATTGGAGAGAAAATTGGGAAGAGGAAAAGATTGAAATTAAGAAGGAAAAGAAGAGTAAGGAAAGAGAGGAGGAGGAGGAGGAAGAAGAAGAAGAAGGAGGAGGAGGAGGAGGAGGAGGAAGAAGAGGAGGAGAACTTGTAATATAATGGTAGAGAGAGAGAGAGAGAGAGAGAGAGAGAGAGAGAGAGAGAGAGAGAGAGAGAGAATTACCGTGAAAATTAAGGCGTACAATCTGTAAAATAATATATATAAAAAAAATTCTAAGACAAATTCAGCTCAAAAATTCAAAATGAAGAAAACTATAAATAAATAACGAACAGAAGAAGCTGAATAACATAGAATAAGAAAAATGGAAAATGTATAACAGGAAAATATAGAAAAAAGAATTTGAAGACTAACTAAAGAAAATGAAGGAAATTAAAATGAGGTGAAAGTAATGATGCCCAGGTAAAAATCTAATTAAGGTGAATGAAGGTAAAAAAAAAAGATAATTAGTGTCAGAAATTATGAATGAAAACAGAAAAAATGAGAAAAAGATATTGAAGAAATTATTAAAATGAAACTAAGACAAAATGAAAATAAAATGATGAAGAAATAAAAATCGGAGATGAAATTGGAAAGAAAAAAAATTATAGAAAATGGTAAATTAAAGAAAATGAGATAATGGGGAAATAGGAAATACTGGAGAGAGAAAAAATTAGTGTTGCAAAGTATTGAAAAAAGACTTATAGAGAAAAAAAATCGGAAAAATGTGTAATTAGAAAAAGTATTATAAAAGAAATTCGTAAAAAAATGATATTGATAAGAAATGAAAATGCAATCGAAGGGCAAAAAGAGTTAGATGAAATTAGAAAGAAAATGTTGAGAAAAATATTAGTATTGCAAACTATTAAAAACTAGACTTATAGAGAAAAAAACAGGAAAAAATGTGTAGTTAGAGAAACTATTATAAAAGAAATTCGTAAAAAAATGATATTGATAAGAAATGAAAATGAAACCGAAGGGCAAAAAGAGTTAGATGAAATTAGAAAGAAAATGTTGAAAAAAATATTAGTGTTGCAAACTATTAAAAACAAGACTTATAGAGGAAAGAAATAGGAAAAATGTGTAATTAGAGAAACTATTATAAAAGAAATTCGTAAAAAAATGATATTGATAAGAAATGAAAATGAAATCGAAGGGCAAAAAGAGTTAGATGAAATTAGAAAGAAAATGTTGAGAAAAATATTAGTATTGCAGACTATTAAAAACAAGACTTATAGAGAAAAAAAATCGGAAAAATGTGTAATTAGAGAAAGTATTATGAAAGAAATTAGTAAGAAAATGTTATTGATAAGAAATGAAAATGAAATCGAAGGGCAAAAAGAGTTAGATGAAATTAGAAAGAAAATGTTGAGAAAAAATTAGTGTTGCAAACTATTAAAAACAAGACTTATAGAGAAAAAAATCGGAAAAATGTGTAATTAGAGAAAGTATTATGAAAGAAATTAGTAAAAATATGATATTGATAAGAAATGAAAATGCAATCGAAGGGGAAAATGACTTAGATGAAATTAGAAAGAAAATATAGAGAAAAATATTAGTATTGCAAACTATTAAAAACAAGACTTATAGAGGAAAGAAATAGGAAAAATGTGTAATTAGAGAAACTATTATAAAAGAAATTAGTAAACAAATTATATTGATATGAAATGAGAATGAAATCGAAGGGCAAAAAGAGTTAGATGAAATTAGAAGGAAAATGTAGCGAAAAATATTAGTGTTGCAAACTATTAAAAACAAGACTTATAGAGAAAAAATCGGAAAAATGTGTAATTAGAGAAACTATTATAAAAGAAATTCGTAAAAAAATTATATTGATAAGAAATGAAAATGCAATCGAAGGGCAAAAAGAGTTAGATGAAATTAGAAAGAAAATATAGAGAAAAATATTAGTGTTGCAAACTATTAAAAACAAGACTTATAGAGGAAAAAATAGAAAAAATGTGTAATTAAAGAAAATATTATAAAAGAAATTAGTAAACAAATTATATTGATATGAAATGAGAATGAAATCGAAGGGCAAAAAGAGTTAGATGAAATTAGAAAGAAAATATAGAGAAAAATATTAGTATTGCAAACTATTAAAAACTAGACTTATAGAGAAAAAAAACAGGAAAAAATGTGTAATTAGAGAAAGTATTATAAAAGAAATTAGTAAAATGATATTGATAAGAAATGAAAATGAAATCGAAGGGCAAAAAGAGCTAGATGAAATTAGAAAGAAAATGTAGCGAAAAATATTAGTATTGCAAACTATTAAAAACAAGACTTATAGAGGAAAAAATAGGAAAAAATGTGTAATTAAAAGAAATTAGTAAAATGATATTGATAAGAAATGAAAATGAAATCGAAGGGCAAAAAGAGTTAGATGAAATTAGAAGGAAAATGTAGCGAAAAATATTAGTATTGCAAACTATTAAAAACAAGACTTATAGAGGAAAAAAATCGGAAAAATGTGTAATTAGAGAAACTATTATAAAAGAAATTCGTAAAAAAATGATATTGATAAGAAATGAAAATGAAATCGAAGGGCAAAAAGAGTTAGATGAAATTGGAAAGAAAATGGAGAGAAAATGGGAAATGAAAGAAAATGGGAAATGAACTTAATGAAGAAGAATAGACTGACGAAGAAGAAGAAGAAGAAAATAAATAACGAGAAAATAAGAAAAAGAAGACAAAAGAGGAGGAAAAAAGGAAGAAAGAGAGAAAGAAAAAGACGAAGAAAAGAAGAAAATAGAAGGAGACGAAAAAAAATAAGAAAAGAAAAATAGGAGAGAAAGAAATAAAGAAAAGAAGAAGAAGAAGAAGAAGAAGAAGAAGAGGAAGAAGAAGAAGAAGAAAGGGAATGGAAGCAAAAAGAATATGAAAAAGGTGTATAAGAGAGAGAGAGAGAGCACCACATATCAGCTGACAACCCACACCACCACCTCAGTCACCCTTTGACCGTGAGAGGGAGAGGTTGTGTGTGTTTCCTTTGTCCTCCTCCTCCTCCTCCTCTTCCTCTCTTCCTCCTCCTCCTCCTCCTCTTTTTTTCCTTAACACTTCCTCCTCCTCTTCGTCCTCCTCTTTCTTTCTTAGTTCTTCTTTTCCTCTTCTTTCCATTTCATTCATCTCCTCCTCCTCCTCCTCCTCCTCTTCCTTCTTCTTCTTCCTTATTTCCTCCTTTTTTTCATTCAATTCTTCCTTCCTTTCCACATGTAACCTCCTCCTCTTCTTCTTCTTCCTCCTCCTCCTCCTCCTCCTCCTCCTCCTCCTCTTCTTCCATAGTTAACCCTTTCCTTCTCTTTCCATACTGTTCCTTCTTCCCTTCCTCCTCCTCCTCTTCCTTCTTCTCCTCCTCCTCCTCCTCCTCCTCCTCCTTATTTTCGTGCGAACAGTGAACGAAAAAAAAAAGAAATTAACAGTGAAAAAGAAAAACAACAACAGTGATAATCGTGGAGAGAGAGAGAGAGAGAGAGAGAGAGAGAGAGAGTGTAGTGAAAAAATATTTGTTTGTTTATATATAAGAGAGAGAGAGAAGGATAAGTTTGTTCTTGTTATTATTATTATTATTATTATTATTATTATTATTATTATTGTTATTATTATTATTATTATTATTATTATTATTATTATTATTGTTGTTGTTATTATTCTCGTTTACGCTTTCACTTTCATCCATATTCGCTCTC
>NW_026112002.1:40000-45000 GCF_024679095.1 Eriocheir sinensis
TCTTCCTCATCTCTTATACTCAAATCCCCTAACCCTCACCTTCTCTTCTTTATACTTTCATCTCAACGCAGAAATAAATAATTCCTAAATCTCACATCTAAATTTTCTCTAATCGCCCTTCACATATCCTCTAAACCCCACCTTCTCTTCTTCCCTATTGCCTCGAACATATCTCCTAAACCTCACCTTCTCTTCTTCCCTTTTTGCCACGAACATATCTCCTAAACCTCACCTTCTCTTCTTCCCTATTGCCTCAAACATATCTCCTAAACCCCACCTTCTCTTCTTCCCTTATGGCCTCAAACATATCTCCTAAACCTCACCTTCTCTTCTTCCCTTTTTGCCACGAACATATCTCTCTTTGCCCTTATTGCCTATCAAACATCTCTAAACCTCACCTTCTCTTTAACTTCCTTTTACTTACGAACATATCTCCTAAACCCCACCTTCTCTTCTTCCAGCCCTCAAACATATCTCCTAAACCCACAGCCTATCTTCTTCCTATTGCCTCGAACATATCTCCAACTTCTCTTCTTTTGCCTCGAACATATCTCCTAAACCTCATTGCCTCAAACATATCTCCCTAAGCCTCACCTTCTCTTCAAACATATCTCCTAAACCTCACCTTCTCTTCTTCCCTTTTTGCCACGAACATATCTCCTAAACCTCACCTTCTCCCCTAATTGCCTCAAACATATCTCCTAAGCCTCACCTTCTCTTCTTCCGTCCTCACACTACCTCTCCTAACCCTCACCTTCTCCTCTTAATCCCCAGGACCTTCAGAGCGAGATCGAGAGCCACAAGGATGTGCTGGCCAGCCTCAACGCGACGGGCCAGAAGCTGCTGGGCACGTTGGAGAACCAGGAGGAGGCGGTCATGCTACAGCGCCGCCTGGAGGAGATGAACCACCGCTGGAACACTCTGAAGCACAAGAGCATTGCCATCAGGTGAGGACGAGGAGGAGGAGGAGGAGGAGGAGGAGGAGGGAGAGGAGGGTATTGTTAGGTTAGGTTTGGGGGGTAGAGAGAGAAGGGAATGGAAGGGAGAGAAAGAGGGGGAGAAGAGGAGGGTTGTGTTAGGTTAGGTTTGGTTAGCTTTTAAGAGAGTATGAGGTGAAGGAAGAAAGATGAGAGAGAGAAAGGAATGGACTGTATTGGCTATGCAGGCAGCGCCACGCGTGGCCACTCCGTGAACTGTCAAAGCAGTACTTTCCATGGAATTCAAGTTCTGTACTAGAGTGCGTCTGAGGCTGCCCCCAGGATACAGGGCCTTGGTGCCGCCGCCGCTCCAAGTCAACGACTGCACACACTTTACTCCTACCCGATTTCCTGACTCTACTATTTGACATGGAGGAAAACTGAAATCGGGTAGGAGTGAAGTGTGTGCAATCATCGGCTTGGGGCGACGGCGGCACCATGGCCGTGTATCCCTGAGACAGCCTCAGACGCACTCAAGTCTATAACTTGAACTCTATGGAAAGGACAGCTTGGAGTTGAGTGGCCACACGTGGCGCTGCCTGTACAGCCAATACGCTCCAGTGTAAAACAGAGGAAGTAATGTTAGGAAGCACGGTTGGGTCTAAGTAAGGCGACTGTACTTAAATCCAAGTCCAAGTACCTGGATATTTTTCAAGTACAAGTACAGTCACTTTTCTATGTACTTAAGTCCAAGTACATTTCAGTGTACTTAAGTACAAGTACTTTACGTGATAAAAAAAGTCTGTCACAGATTCGTAAAGCACGAAAGTTGGTAGTTTTCGTGTATACACGTTAGTGAGACATGATAATGCTACACTACAGTCACAACACTCATCTACGTATTTACCCAACTGTGTCATCACAAAGTTCACTAGAAGCTATATACAGTATGGAACTTTTGATAAAATACAATGTACTTGTTTGTACTTGAATGTACTAGGCATTTTTTTCAAGAACTTTGGGTCTAAGTACAAGTACAAGTACAATTGAATTTTAAAACTCCTAGTACAAGTCCAAATACATGTACGTGGACCCAACCCTGTTAGGAAGGGAAGGGAGAAGTGTTTGGAAAGATGACAGAGAGAGAGGGAAGGAGAAAAAGGGAAGGGAGGGTGAGGGAGAGGAATGGAGAGAAAGGGAGGTGGGGATGTACGAGAGGAAGGGAGAATGTGAGAGAGAAAGGGAGAGTGAGAGAAAAGTATGTGAGAGGGAGGGAAGGGGGGAGGGAGATAGAGAGGGGGAGAGGGAGACATGTTAGATTAGGGTAAGTTAGGATAGGTTAGGGTAGGTTAGGGTAGATTAGGTTAGGTTAGGTAAGTCTCACCCCTCTCATTCTCCCCTCACCCCATCCACCACCCCCACTCACATCCTCTCACCCCACTCATAACCCTAATACACCCCTTCTCATCACCCCACTCACCCCACTCCCTTTCTCACCCCAAACAGAAACAGACTGGAAGGGAACAGCGAGAACTGGACCACTCTTCTGCTGTCCCTTCGCGAGCTAATTGAGTGGGTGATTCGTAAAGACACAGAACTCACAGCCCTCGGACCGCTTGTAGGCGACCCCGCGGCGCTCGCTAAGTACGCCGAGGACCTGGCCAGCTTTAGAAGGGTCATTGAGGAGAAGCAGCCGGTCATTGAGTCAAATTTAAAGTCTGGACGCCAGCTGATCGCCTCTGAACCACCTTTAAGTGACACCAGCGATAGCGAAGGTAAGGAGGAGGAGGAGGAGGAAGGGAGAGAAAGGGAGGGAAGGGTAAGTGAGTGTTTTTGGTATAATGTGTGTTGGGAGGAAAGAGGAGGAGAGAAAGAGGGAGAGAGAGAAAAGGGAGAGAATTTGAGAGAGAGGGAGTGTATGTGTGAGATGAGCGAGGGGAGGAAGGGAAAGGGAGAGAGAGGGAGAGGAAGGGGAGAGAAAGAAAGGGGAGAGAATTTGTGAGAGAAAGGGAGGGTATGTGTGTGAGAGAGAGAGAGAGAGAGAGAGAGAGAGAGTTATTTTATTTGCTTTCTCCCATTTCATTTTCTTTCTTTATTTCTTTCTCCTCCTCCTCCTCCTCTTCCTTCCTTCCTTCCTTCCTTGAGAGAGATTTATTTTATTTTCTCCTTTTTCATTTTCTGTCTTTATTTCTTCTTCCTCCTCCTCCTCCTCCTCCTCCTCCTCCTCCTCCTCCTCCTCCTCCTCCTCCTCCCTTGCAATATAATCTGTTTCTTTCTCTCTCTTCCTCCTCCTCCTCTTATATTTCTTCCTTTCTTACAATAATCTTTCTCCTCATCTCTGCTCCTCCTCCTCCTCCTCCTCCTCCTCCTCCTCCTCCTCCTCCTCCTCTCATCTTCCTTCTCAGTATAATGTCTTCATATCTCTTCTTCCTCCTCCTCCTCCTCCTCCTCTTCTTCTTCCTCCTCATCTTCTCATTTTCCTTCCTTCATTATTTCTTCTATAAATTTGTTCCCCCTCCTCCTCCTCCTCCTCCTCCTCTTCCTCTTCTTCTTCTTCCTCCTCCTCCTATTTCCTTTCCCTGTTCCTCCCTTCCTCCTCCTCCTCCTCCTCCTCTTGTTCTTTTAATTTTCCTTCTTTCCTTCGTTCTTCCTCTCTCTTCATCTCCGTCATCCTCCTCCTCCTCCTCTTCCTCTCCTCCTCCTCCTAAGTCCACCATCAAAACAAAGAGAAAACGGAGCCCAAAACACCTCCACAGAAAACCAGACATTTCAAGGCAGACCAAACCAAATCTCACCATGTCTCCAACTTGCCCGCATACATCCCCTCACATTTCCCCCCATTTCCCCTATTTCCACGTGCTTCCCCTCCTCCCCAGCTGGCAGGGAGTTGGATGGGGATGCGAGGTACCGTGGGGATGAGACGGCGAGGGACCTGACGCGTGCGGTGAGGCGGGAAGTGGCGAAACTGTCGGAGAAATGGGCGGCGCTTCGAGAGAGAGTGGCGGCCATCACCCAACACACAGACTTGGCCCATAAGGTAAGAGAGAGAGAGAGAGAGAGAGAGAGAGAGAGAGAGAGAGAGAGAGAGAGAGAGAGAGAGAGAGAGAGAGAGAGAGAGAGAGAGAGAGAGAGAGAGAGAGAGACCTTTACCTCCACTAATTAACTTTTTCTCCCTCCTCAGGTAAGCAAATTCTCACCTGTGTTTGTGTACGTAACCTGGAAACGCACATATGTAAGTACCCGTGTGTGTGTGTGTGTGTGTGTGTGTGTGTGTGTGTGTGTGTGTGTGTGTGTGTGTGTGTGTGTGTGTGTGTGTGTGTTATCGAAAGCAACACTATAAAAAAAAAAGGAAAAAAATGGGGATGAAAGAGTGAAGATGCTGGTTAACTCTTGCGTCAGGGAGTTGGACAGCACAGGGATGAAAGAGTGAAGATGCTGGTTAACTCTTGCATCAGGGAGTTGGACAGCACAGGGATGAAAGAGTGAAGATGCTGGTTAACTCTTGCATCAGGGAGTTGGACAGCACAGGGATGAAAGAGTGAAGATGCTGGTTAACTCTTGCATCAGGGATTTGGACAGCACAGGGATGAAAGAGTGAAGATGCTGGTTAACTCTTGCATCAGGGAGTTGGACAGCACAGGGATGAAAGAGTGAAGATGCTGGTTAACTCTTGCATCAGGGAGTTGGACAGCACACGGATGAAAGAGTGAAGATGCTGGTTAACTCTTGCAAAAGGGATTTGGACAATATAAGGATAAGCAAAACTACTACTACTACTACTACTACTACTACTACTACTACTACTACTACTACTACTACTACTACTACTAAAATATATAAGATAATGATTTAATAAAGGAGGAGGAGGAGGAGGAGGAGGAGAAGGTGATGGTAATGGAGATAGGGGTGAAGGGAAGAGGAGGAGGAGGAGGAGGAGGAGGAGGAAGGAAAAGTGGATGATGGTGAAGAGAAGATTGGGTTCGAGGAAGAGGAGGAGGAGGAGGAGGAGGAGGAGGCCCCACCCGTCAATTAACGATTACCTATTCCGTTTCTTGGTCCTCCTCCTCCTCCTCTTCCTCCTCT
>NW_026112002.1:65000-107500 GCF_024679095.1 Eriocheir sinensis
CCCTTTCCCTCTCTCCCCAATCCCCTTTTTCTCTCTTTCCCCAATCCCCTTTTTCTCTTTCCCCAATCCCCTTTCTCTTTCCCCAATCCCTTTTCTCTTTCTCCCCAATCCCCTTTCTCTCTCCCCAATCCCTTTCCTCTCTCCCAATCCTTTCTCTCTCTCCCAATCCCTTTCTCTCTCCCCAATCCCCTTCCTCTTTCCCCAATTTGAATCCAACCCCAACATCTAATTCCCCACCAATCCCCAAGACCTTATTCCCTCCCTCACTCCCCAATCCCCTTTCCCTTCCTTTCTCTTCCCAGTCCCCTCCCTTTTCTCTCCCCAATCCCTACCACTTTCCCCAATCCCTTCCACTGACTCCCTTCCCCTCTCTCCCCAATTCTCTTTCTTTCCCCAATCCAACCCCAAAATTACCCACAAACCCCCATGTAATCCCCTTTCTCTCTCCCCAATCCCCTCCACTGACCCCAATTCCCTCTCCCCAATTCCATTTCTTTCCCCAATCCAGCCCCAAAACTCCCCAAATACCCTCCAATCCCCCTAATCCAATCCCAAAGCTCCCCCAGTCCAACCCCCAATCCCCATCTAATCCCCATTCCTCTCCCTCAGAAACTCGGGGTGCTGAGCAAGACGGTGGAGGAGGTGAGCGCCAGACTGGAGGAGGCGGAGAGGGTGGTGGAGGGGTGGGGAGCAGCCCCCCCCCAGGACCCCAACCTGGCCGACCAACACGCCCACAATGTGAAGGTGGGGAGGAGAAGGAGGAGGAGGAGGAGGAGGAGGGGGGAAAAAAAAGGAAGGAAGGAAAAGGAGGAGGGAGGGAGGGAGGGATGGTTTGGAGGAGGAGGAGGAGGAGGAGGGAGAGAAGAAGGAAGGGAGGGGATGTCAGGGTGAGGAGGAGGAGGAGGAGGAGGAGGAGGGGAAAGTGGAGGAAATGGAGGAAATGGAGGAAAGGGAAAGAAGAAGGGAAGAGGAAGGGAAAGGGGATTGTAGAGAGGGGAGGAAGGAAGGGAAGGAGAAGAAGGGAGGAAGGAAGGGAAAGAGGAAGGAGAAGGGAAGAGAAGGGAGGAAGGAAGTGGAAGGAAATTGTAGAGAAGGGAGGAAGGAAGGGAAGGGAAGAGAAGGGGAAGGAGAAGGGAGGAAGGAAGGGGAAGGAAATTGTAGAGAAAGGGAAGGAGAAGAAGGGAAGGGAAGAGAAGGGGAAGGAGAAGGGAGGAAGGAAGGGGAAGGAGATTGTAGAGAAGGGAGGAAGGAAGGGAAGGGAAGAGAAGGGGAAGGAGAAGGGAGGAAGGAAGGGGAAGGAGATTGTAGAGAAGGGAGGAAGGAAGGGAAAGGAAGAGAAGGGGAAGGAGAAGGGAGGAAGGAAGGGGAAGGAGATTGTAGAGAAGGGAGGAAGGAAGGGAAAGGAAGAGAAGGGGAAGGAGAAGGGAGGAAGGAAGGGGAAGGAGATTGTAGAGAAAGGGAAGGAGAAGAAGGGAAGAGAAGAAGAAGGGAAAGGGGATTGTAGAGAAGGGGAGGAAGAATTGAAAGAACTGAGAAAAGGGAAGAGAAGGAGGAAGGGGAAATAGATAGGGAAGGAAGAGGAGGAAGAGGAGGAGGAGGAGGAGGAGGAGGAGGAGGAAGAAATACTGGAAGACCTTATTTGGTTATATTTTATTCAGTTCCTACAAGAATTTTTTATACAAATTTCCACCTTTTGAATTTTGAGTAATATGTATTTTGAACATTTTGATTTTTTTTCATCTTAAGGAGAACTATTGAACACATTTTTACTGCTTAAGTGCAACTAAGTGTTTTTTCTAAGTCATTTTCCTGCTAAGTGTATTTTTAAGAATGTTTTTAAGACATTTTTAAACCTAGGAACATTTTTTTTAACACTGATTTAAAAGCTAACAACATTTTGAAGGTATTTTTCGAGCTTAGAGCAAAGACTTATTTTTTGCGGTAGTGCGGTACTTTGCGGTAGTGCGGTACATTGTGGTAGGGCGGTACATTGCGGTAGGGCGGTACTTTTTCCAGAGCAGTGCGGTACATTGTGGTAGTGCGGTACTTTTTCCAGAGCAGTGCGGTACATTGTGGTAGTGCGGTACTTTTTCCAGAGCAGTGCGGTACATTGTGGTAGTGCGGTACTTTTTCCAAGGTAGTGCGGTACATTGTGGTAGTGTGGTACTTTTTCCAAGGTAGTGCGGTACATTGTGGTAGTGCGGTACTTTTCCCGGAGCAGTGCGGTACATTGTGGTAGTGCGGTACTTTTTCCAAGGTAGTGCGGTACATTGTGGTAGGGTGGTACTTTTTCTGGAGCAGTGCGGTACATTGTGGTAGGGTGGTACTTTTTCTGGAGCAGTGCGGTACATTGTGGTAGGGCGGTACTTTTCCCGGAGCAGTGCGGTACATTGTGGTAGGGCGGTACTTTTCCCGGAGCAGTGCGGTACATTGTGGTAGGGTGGTACTTTTCCCGGAGCAGTGCGGTACATTGTGGTAGGGCGGTACTTTTTCCAGAGCAGTCGATTTTGTTGTGGTAGGGTGGTACTTTTCTGGAGCAGTCTGGTACATTGTGGTAGAAGGTACTTTTCCCAGACAGTCACGGTACATTGTGGTAGGGTGGTACTTTTCCGGACAGTGCGGTACATTGTGGTAGGCGGTACTTTTCCGAGCAGTGCGGTACATTGTAGTAGGCGGTACTTTTCCAGACAGTCTTGATTACATTGTGGTAGGGCGGTACTTTTTCCAGAGCAGTGCGGTACATTGTGGTAGAGCGGTACTTTTTCCAGAGCAGTGCGGTACATTGTGGTAGAGCGGTACTTTTTCCAGAGCAGTGCGGTACATTGTGGTAGAGCGGTACTTTTTCCAAGGTAGTGCGGTACATTGTGGTAGAGCGGTACTTTTTCCAGAGCAGTGCGGTACATTGTGGTAGAGCGGTACTTTTTCCGGAGCAGTGCGGTACATTGTGGTAGAGCGGTACTTTTTCCGGAGCAGTGCGGTACATTGTGGTAGGGCGGTACTTTTTCCGGAGCAGTGCGGTACATTGTGGTAGGGCGGTACTTTTCCCGGAGCAGTGCGGTACATTGTGGTAGTGTGGTACTTTTCCCGGAGCAGTGCGGTACATTGTGGTAGTGTGGTACTTTTTCCAAGGTAGTGCGGTACATTGTGGTAGTGCGGTACTTTTTTTGTGATGCGGTACAACCACACTTATCCACCTCTGCTGATTTTAAGCCTAAGAGCATTTTTAAAACTGATTTGAAAGCTAACAACATTTTTAAGGTCGTGTTTTTCAAGCCAAGAACATTTTAAAGAGAATTTTTCAATGCAAGGAACATTTTGACAAGTTATTTTCTACCAACCAAACTTCACAAAAACCTTCCCTTCCCCAACCTAACCTGACCTGACCTGACCTGACCTGACCTGACCTAACTTGACCTCTCTTCCAGAAATTCCGCGAGGGCCTGGTTGACCTCCAGCGCGGGATTGATGACGTGAATGACCAGGCCGCCAGGTTCTCAGCCCACAGCGTTCCACTCACGCCCGCCAACTCCGCCAGGCTGCATGACCTTAATACCAGGTGTGTGCAGGTGTGGGGTAATTGGGAAGGTGTGTGGGAGGGAGAGGGGGTGGAGGTGGGAGGTGGAGGAAGGGAGAATGAGGAGGAGGAGGTAAGGAGTGGAATGGGGAGGTGGAAGAAGGAAGAGGAGGAGGAGGTGAAGGAAGGGAAGAGAAAGGAAGGAAAGGGAAAGTGAGGTGGAAGAAGGGAGAGGAGAAGGAGGTGGAAGAAGGAAGAGGAGGAGGAGGAGGAGGAGGTAAGGAGTGGATGAGAAGGGAAGAGAAAGGAAGGAAGGGAAGGGAGAGAAGAAGAAGAAGAAGAGGAGGAGGAGGAGGAGGAGTGAATGAGAAAGGAAGGGAAAAAGAGGAGGAGGAGGAGGAGGAGGAGGAGGAGAGAATGAGGAAGGAAGAGAGATAGAGAAGAGGGGAAGAAGAGTAGAAGGAGGAGGAGGAGGAGGAGGAAGAAAAGAGTAAGAAAGTAAGATTGGAAAAGGAAGAAGAGGAGAAGGAAGAGGAGGAGGAGGAGGAAGAGGAAGAGGAAGACAGGACAGAGAGGAGGGAAGGGAGGGGGGGAGGGAGGGCCTATTGCCTAATCTAAGGTGCTAATTTACCTGTGTTAATGACCCTTGAAGGTTAAGTAACACACACACACACACACACACACATTCCCTAACCTTACCTTCCCTTACCTTTCCTTCCCTCCCCTTCCTTCCTTCCTTCCCTTCCTTCCTTTCCTTCCTTCCCTTCCTTCCCTTCCTTCCTTCCTTCCCTTCCTTCCTTCCTTCCTTCCTTCCCTTCCCTTCCTTCCTCCTCCTCCTCTATCTCCCTTATCCTTCCACCCCTCCACCTCTCTCTCCCACTCACCCCTCTCTCTCTCTCTCTCCCCAGGTGGAAGAATTTGGAGGGCGGAGTCAACGAAAGGTGGCGTCAGGTGGCGGGGAGGTCACGAGAGGTCACCCCCCTCACCCCTGCCCAGCTGGCCTCCTCCGTGGCCCCCCCCTGGGAGCGTGCGACCACCACCAACAAAGTGCCTTACTATATCAAGTGAGCGGGGCGGCCAGGGTTGTTTTGATTTATATTGATTTAAATTAAAATTCTTTCCACCCTTCCACTTATTCATCACTCAACCTTCATCCGCCACCCCTCATCCACCTCCACTCATCCATTTCATCATTTTTTTCATCCATTCTTTCCACCCTTCCACTTATTCATCACTCAACCTTCATCCACCACCCCTCATCCACCTCCACTCATCCACCTCATCCATTTCATCATTTTTTTCATCCATTCTTTCCACCCTTCCACTTTTCCATCACTCAACCTTCATCCGCCACCCCTCATCCACCTCCACTCATCCACCTCATCCACCCACAGCCATGAGCAGGAGAGCACCCACTGGGATCATCCGCTCATGATGGACGTCCTGGACTCACTCACCGCGTTCAACCACATCAAGTTCTCCGCCTACCGCACGGCAACCAAGCTGAGGGTCCTGCAGAAGAGGCTGGCTCGTAAGTGGAAGAGGAGGTGGAGGAGGAGGAGGGGTGGAAGAATGGAGAGAAGAAGGAGGAAGAGGAGAGGGGGATAAAAAGGGAGGGAAGGGAAGGGAAAGGAGGAGGAAGAAGAAAAAGAAGAGTAGGAGAAAGAGGAGGAAGAGAAAGAGGAATGGAAGGGAAGGTTAGGTTAGGAAGAGGAAGGGGAGGAGGAGGAGGAAGACCAAGGTTATAGAAGAAGAGGAGGAGGAAGAGGAAGGGAAGGTTAGGTTAGGAAGAGGAGGGGGAGGAGGAGGAGGAGGAAGACCAAGGTTATAGAAGAAGAGGAGGAGGAAGAGGAAGGGAAGTTTAGATTAGGTTAGGAAGAAGAGGAGGAGGAGGAGGAGGAAGAAGAGGAAGGGAAGGTTAGGTTAGAAAGAAGAGGAGGAGGAGGAGGAGGAGGAAGAGGAAGGTTAGGAAGAAGAGGAGGAGGAGGAGGAGGAGGAGGAGGAAGAGAAACAATAACTAGAATATTAAAAAACTAATCCAATTTTCTCTCTCTCCCCCTCACACACACTCACACACACACACACTCACAAACACACACACAAACACACCAGTCGACAGGGCCAAAATGCAAACAGCGACGGACATATTTGACGAACACGGCCTCCGAGGGCAGAACGACCGGCTTATCGACGTAGGAGACATGGTAGTGGTTCTCTCGGCACTGTACGGCACCATCGCAGCGGACCATCCCGGCACCGATACCACCCTGGCTATGGACCTCTGTCTGAACTGGCTATTGAATGTTTACGACAGCCAGCGGACCGGTCAAATGCGCGTCCTGTCGTTCAAGATCGGCCTCGTGTGTCTATGTACGGGTCACCTCGAGGAGAAATACCGATGTGAGTGTATGTAGGAAGGTTCTGGGAAGGTGTGGGGAGATGGGGAGGGTTGGGGAAGAAGGTGGGGAGGAGGGAGAGGGGATAATGTAAGGGGAGGTTGTATGCTTCAGTTGTGTGAGATTCAAGATCGGCCTTGTGTGTCTATGTACGGGTCACCTCGAGGAGAAATACCGATGTGAGTGTCTGTGGGGAGGTTCTGGGGATGTGTGGGGAGATGGGGAGGGTTGGGGAGGAAGGTGGGGAGGGGAGAGAGGGGAGAATGTACAGGGAGATTGTATATTTCAGTTATGTGAGATTGGGGTGCAATGGGAAGATGGGGTGAGCTTGGGAAGGGGTGTGGTGTGTGTGGGGATGTATGGGGAGTTGGGGAAGTGTGGGGAGGGGAGGGGAATGGGGAGAAACTGCGTGTGTGTGTGTGTGTTTGTGTGTGTGTGGGGAGAGGAAGGAATGAAAGGGGGAGGAAGTATAGATGAATGTGGGGAGATGGGGAGGTGGGGAGGGGAGGGATGGGGTGTGGGGAGAAAGGGGAGGAGGGGAGAGGGGAGGGGAGGAGACTGTTGTGTGTGTGTGTGTGTGTGTGTGTGTGTGTGTGTGTGTGTGTGTGTGTGTGTGTGTTTAAGTTATACAAGGATTTTTTTTTTTTTTCTCCTCCTCCTCCTCTCTCTCTCTCTCTCTCTCTCTCTCTCTCTCTCTCTCTCTCTCTCCAATACATTCTTTCCTCCATCCACTTTCTCTCTCTCCCACTTTTCTCTCCCTTTCCATCTCCTCTTTCTCTCCCTTTTTTTCTCATTTTCTCTCTATCTCTCTCTCTCTCTCTCTCATCGCTCCACCTCTCCACCAGACATATTCCACCTCCTCCACATCTCTCTCTCTCTCCCATCCACTTCCTTTCTCTCCCTTTCCATCTCCACTTTCTCCCACCTCCTCTCTCTCATCCCTCCAACTCACTGCTCCACCTCTCCACCAGACATGTTCCGCCTCATCGCCGACCCGAACCGCCTGGTGGATCAGCGGAAGCTTGGGCTGCTGCTCCACGATTGCGTTCAAGTTCCGCGACAGCTGGGCGAGGTGGCAGCCTTCGGGGGGTCAAACATTGAACCATCTGTGCGGAGCTGCTTCACTAAGGCAGGGAAGGACAGGGAGACCATTGAGGTAAGGGGGGTTGAAGGGGGTTGAGGGGGTGGGGGTGAAGGGTTGAAAGGGGGTTGAGAGGGTGGGGTGGAAGGTATGCGGAGAGGTTGTCTGGGGTCTGAGGGGTTAGGTTAGGTACCCGGGGGTTGACAGGGTGGGGTTGCAGGGGGTTGAGAGGTATGGGGTGTAAGGTAAGCGGGGAGGTTGTCTGGGGTGTTAAGAAATGGATCTGGGGTGCTGAGGGGTTAGGTTAAGTTAGGTTAGGTACCGGGGTTGACAGGGTGGGGTTGAAGGGGGTTTAGAGGTATGGGGTGTAAGGTAAGCGGGGAGGTTGTCTGGGGTGTTAAGAAATGGATCTGGGGTGCTGAGGGTTAGGTTAAGTTAGGTTAGGTACCCGGGGGTTGACAGGGTGGGGTTGAAGGGGGTTTAGAGGTATGGGGTGTAAGGTAAGCGGGGAGGTTGTCTGGGGTGTTAAGAAATGGATCTGGGGTGCTGAGGGGTTAGGTTAAGTTAGGTTAGGTACCCGGGGGTTGACAGGGTGGGGTTGAAGGGGGTTTAGAGGTATGGGGTGTAAGGTAAGCGGGGAGGTTGTCTGGGGTGTTAAGAAATGGATCTGGGGTGCTGAGGGGTTAGGTTAAGTTAGGTTAGGTACCCGGGGGTTGACAGGGTGGGGTTGAAGGGGGTTTAGAGGTATGGGGTGTAAGGTAAGCGGGGAGGTTGTCTGGGGTGTTAAGAAATGGATCTGGGGTGCTGAGGGGTTAAGTTAAGTTAGGTTAGGTTGAGGGGGGTTGACAGGATGGGGTGTGAGGTAAGGAGGGGTGAAGGGGGTTGAGAGGGTAGGGTGTTGGGGAGTTAAGGAAGGGGTGTGGGGTGAAAAATAGGGGTTCTGGGGAGGGGAGGGGAGGGTTGAGTTAACGAAGGGTATTGAGGAGCGGGGAGATTGGGGGTTTAATGGGGTGATGAATGAGATGATTGGGGGGTCATTTTTGGGAACAGGGAAGCTGATCAGGGTTTAAAAAATGGGTTTGGGGTGAAAAATGGGGTTGTGTGGGGAGCAAAGGGGTGAGGGAGAGAGGATGGGCCTTGCTGAATATGTGTTTCTTTAGGGTCATGGTACAGAGGAAGGGTCAAAGGCTGTCAAGATTTGGGGCGAGTTTTTCGGGGGCTAAGAAAATGTCGTGTTTGAATAGAATGGTCAACCTTACAATCCATCCCTTCCCCAGGCGGTCCACTTCCTGGCGTGGGTGCAGCAGGAACCTCAATCACTCGTGTGGTTGGCCGTGCTTCATCGTGTGGCCGCATCGGAGAGCATACAGCACCAGGTGAGTGCGTGTGTGCGTGTGTGCGTGTGTGTGTGTGTGTGTGAGTATGTGATGTTTTCCTATATAGTAATTTTACACATATATAAATATACGCACGCAAATACTTATTCCGTTATCTCTCTTCCCTCACACACACACACACACACACACACACACACACACACACACACACAGACCTCTCTCCCCTCTTCTCCCCAGCTCACCCCAGACCCCGTTCTCCTCCCCAGGTGAAGCGTAACCCCCTCTCCCTCTCTCTCCCTCTCTCCCTTCCCTTCCTACAAACACATTTCTCACATTCACTCCCCACACATCCTCCCCAGCTCACCCCAGGCTTCGTTCTCCCCCCCCAGGTGAAGTGTAACATCTGCAAGGCCTACCCCATCATAGGCCTAAGATACCGGTGTTTGAAATGTCTCTCGTTCGATATGTGTCAAGATTGTTTCTTCGACGGACGTAGCGGAAAGAACCACAAGATCACCCACCCGATGCATGAGTATTGTACCGCGGTGAGTGTGTGCGTGTGTGTGTGTGTGTGTGTGTGTGTGTGTGTGTGTGTGTGTGTGTGTGTGTGTGTGTGTGTGGAGGAGAAGGAGAAAGAGATATATGGATAAGTCGGAGAGAACATATGGAAAGGAAGGAAGGAAGGAAGAGGAGGAGGAGGAGGAGGAAGAAGAAGAGAGAGAGGGGAAGATTGCGCGCGTGTGTGTGTGTGTGTGTGTGAGTGTGTGATTGAGACCATTTTTTCCCGGCCCTCCCCTCCCCACCTTCCCCTCTCCTCCCCATCTCCCTATCTCCCCATCATATTCCCTCCCCATCTCCCATTCATATTCCTCCCCAACCTTCCCCTCTCCTCCCCTTCCTTCCCCTTCAAAATCCCACCTTTCCTCATCTCCCCAGCCTTCCCCACTCCTCCCATAATCTCCCCCTAACCTCCCTTTTCCCTCCCCTCTTCCTCTCAAAACCCCATCTTTCCTAATCTCCCCAGCCTTCCCTTCCCTCCCCTCTCAAAACCCCATCATTCCCCCCCTCCCCATCATCTCCCATTCTCCCCACTAATCTCCCCACCTTCTCCCCACACAGACCACGGCCGGGGAGGATGTCAAGGACTTCACCAAAGCTCTCAAGAACAAGTTTAAGTCTAAGCGATCACTTCAGAAGCACACCAAGAAAGGTTACCTGCCTGTTCAAACCGTGCTGGAGGTAAGAGGAGGAGGAGGAAGGGAGGAGAGAACAGCTGTGGAAGGAAGGGAGAGGAAAGAGTGCAGGGAGGAAGGGAGATTGAGACAGAGGTTTGAGGAGGGTAGGAAGGGTGAGGAATGGAAGGGAGATTGAGACAGGTTTGAAGAGGGAAGGAATGGGAGGGGAAGGAAGGGGAGGAAAGGGAGATTGAGAGAGGGGAATGGAGGAAAGGAGGAGGGGGAAATGAGGGAGAGAAAGTGAAGGGAAGAGGAAGAGGAGGAGGAGAATGGGGTGTTTGAAGAGAAAGAAAAATAAAAAGTGATATATTTTTGGAAGATTACAAAGAAGAAGAAGGAGGAGGAGGAGGAGGAGGAGGAGGAGGAGGAGAAAGGAGTGTTTGAAGAGAAAGAAAAATAAAAAGTGATATATTTTTGGAAGATTACAAAGAAGAAGAAGGAGGAAGAAGAGGAGGAAGAAGGGAAGGGATTAAATGATGAGATATTAAATAGCATACAATATTTACACACTAACTAACTTACTTACTTAGAATACAAACACACTATTCTCCCCTTCTCCCCACCTGTTGAATGATGAGCTGTCAACACTATCGCGCAGGTGAACGTGACATACACATCACCATAATTGTCTGGTTGAAAAGTGCGGTTCCGGTTGACGAGACACATCACTGGGACAAAAAAAATCACCAAAAGTTCACTAATTCTCTTTGACGCGCGATACTTGGTCTGTAGACAGGGTAGTGGATGGCGGATTGAGGTAAGCGGATTGATCGTTCTTGCCGGTAAATTCTCCTGGTGACTGGCGACAATCTCTGTGGTTGACTCTTTAGCGATGTCGGGGGGCAGGGTTACCAAAGATTTTATTTTTTCAAGCGTAACTCATCAACTATAAGTCATATAAGCAATTTGAAACTACCATTGTATAGGTAATGATCTGCTCTTTAAGATGAAACCATAAGAATAAAAATAAATACAACAGTTATGGAGATAAGTGGAAAAACGTGAACATTTTTTAAAAGAAACAAATTTTTTTTTTTTTTTTTTTTTTTTTTTCAAATTTATGACTTATAATTGGTGTATCAAAATTCCGATTGTTGCGCTAATAAGCTCATAAATTTCCGCTTATTTTGTTATAGAACACAATTTGTTATATTTTCATTCCTTCCACGTGAAAATGTGAGTTTTTTATTTCAGAAATCACGACATCTCGGTAAAATTCAAAACAAGCATTACTATTTTTCTTTTCCGTATGAAAGAGCTTACAGTTTGCAGTGGAATGTATATAGTTTCATACCAGTGAACCGAGCAAACGATTCAATAACCGAGTTTTGAAAAGATTTATACCGCGCTCAAGGTACCAAAATCATGCCTCCCAATAGCCGGTCAGATGTGCGTTTTGGACGAGAAAATCAGATGTGTGTGTGTGCTTGAAAGTGTTAAGTACATACAATATTTACTAACTTACTTACTTGGAATACAAACACACTCTTCTCCCCACCTATCCTCATGCACCTCCTCCCCATCTTCCTCCCCAGGGCGACCCATTGGAGTCTCCCTCGCCCTCCCCACAGCACAATGTTACCAGCCAAGATATGCACTCGCGACTTGAGATGTACGCGTCACGATTGGCTGAGGTGGAGCTTAGGACCAACTCAAATTCCACGCCTGACAGGTAAGTGGAGGGGTGGAAGGGTGTGTGGAGGGGTGGAGGGATGGATGGAGGGATTGTTTGTGCGTGTGTGTGTGTGTGTGTGTGTGTGTGTGTGTGTGTGTTTTGCTTCTCTCAATTTTTATATTCAATCTTTCTTTCTTTCTTTCTCTTCCTTTCTCTCTCTCTCTCTCTCTCTCTCTCTCTCTCTCTCTCTCTCTCTCTCTCTCTCTCTCTCTCTAATTCTCCTTTTCTCTCTCTCTTCCTCTTTCTCTCACATTCTCATACAAAACATCTCTCCCTCTCTCTCCAATACCTCCTTCCTTTCTCTCTCTCTTCCCCTAACTCCTCCTCCTCCTCCTCCTCCTCCTCCTCCTAACCCCCTTCTTCTCCCCCCCCAGTGAGGACGAACACGGCCTAATCGCACAGTATTGCCAATCGCTGAGCTCATCTGACGCCCCCTTGCCTGTGCCTCGGTCACCCCTGCAGATCATGGCAGCTGTTGACGCGGACCAGAAGGACGAACTTGAGCAGATGATACGGTAAGGAGGAAGAGGAGGAGGAGGAGGAGGAGGAGGGAGTGTTTGAAGAGGAAGAAAATTGAAAAGCGATTTGTTTTGCCCACAACTCCTACGAAAGCCTTGTCAAATGTATGTTTCTTTAGGTTCACAGTACAGAGGAAGGGTCAGACTACCACCAGGGTCATAAAACTACTCCTGGAAATGCCCACAACTCCTACGAAAGCCTTGTCAAATATGTGTTTCTTTAGGTTCATGGTTTTTCAATATCTATATGGATGGTGTTGTTAGAGAAATTAAGGGCAAAGTTGGGGAGGTTGGGGTAAGGCTGTTCGCTGAGGGAAGGCAGAGGGTGCTGAATTCAATGCTGTTTGCTGACGACACGGCGCTCACTGCAGAAAACGAAAGTGGCCTACAAAATTTGGTCTGTTTTTGATAGTGTCTGTAACAGGAGGAAGCTGAAAATGGGGCTGGTATTTCAAGACACATTGGCATATCACACCACACCAGTCGGGATATAATAAGTGTTTTTTTAGGTTCACGGTAAAGAGGAAGGGTCACACTACCACCAGGGTCATAAAACTACCCCTGGAAATGCCCACAACTCCTACGAAAGCCTTGTCAAATGTGTGTTTCTTTAGGTTCACGGTACAGAGGAAGGGTCACACTACCACCAGGGTCATAAAACTACCCCTGGAAATGCCCACAACTCTCTGACCTTGTCAAATATGTGTTTCTTTAGGTTCACGGTACAGAGGAAGGGTCACACTACCACCAGGGTCATAAAACTACTCCTGGAAATGCCCACAACTCCCACGAAAGCCTTGTCAAATATGTGTTTCTTTAGGTTCACGGTACAGAGGAAGGGTCACACTACCACCAGGGTCATAAAACTACTACTGGAAATGCCCACAACTCCTACGAAAGCCTTGTCAAATATGTGTTTCTTTAGGTTCACGGTACAGAGGAAGGGTCAGACTACCACCAGGGTCATAAAACTACCCCTGGAAATGCCCACAACTCCTACGAAAGCCTTGTCAAATATGTGTTTCTTTAGGGTCACGGTACAGAGGAAGGGTCAGACTACCACCAGGGTCATAAAACTACTCCTGGAAATGCCCACAACTCCCACGAAAGCCTTGTCAAATATGTGTTTCTTTAGGTTCATGGTACAGAGGAAGGGTCACACTACCACCAGGGTCATAAAACTACTCCTGGAAATGCCCACAACTCCTACGAAAGCCTTGTCAAATGTGTGTTTCTTTAGGTTCATGGTACAGAAGAAGGGTCACACTACCACCAGGGTCATAAAACTACCCCTGGAAATGCCCACAACTCTCTGACCTTGTCAAATATGTGTTTCTTTAGGTTCACGGTACAGAGGAAGGGTCACACTACCACCAGGGTCATAAAACCACTCCTGGAAATGCCCACAACTCCTACGAAAGCCTTGTCAAATATGTGTTTCTTTAGGTTCATGGTACAGAGGAAGGGTCACACTACCACCAGGGTCATAAAACTACCCCTGGAAATGCCCACAACTCCTACGAAAGCCTTGTCAAATATGTGTTTCTTTAGGTTCACGGTACAGAGGAAGGGTCAGACTACCACCAGGGTCATAAAACCGCACCCTAACGCACCCCCCGCACCCTAACACACCCCATATCACCCCAAACAGAGCCCTAGAGGAGGAGAACAGCGTCTTGCAGGCAGAGTACGATCGCTTGAAATCGCAGCAGCCCGTCGGATCGCCCCCAGAGGACGGACTCGGCGGACCGCAGCGGAGCGAGGCGGAGATGCTGGCGGAGGCGAAACTCCTCCGCCAGCACAAGGGGCGGCTGGAGGCACGGATGGGGATCTTGGAGGAACATAATAGACAGCTTGAGGCCCAGCTGCACCGCCTCAGACAGCTGCTGGGAGAGGTGAGGGAGAGAGGAGGAGGAGGAGAGAGAGGTTGAAAGAGGGAGAAAGGAAGAGAGGAGAAGGAGGAGGAGAGAGGAGAGAGAGGTTGAAAGAGAGAGAAAGGAAGAGAGGAGAAGGAGGAGGAGAGAGGAGAGAGAGGTTGAAAGAGAGAGAAAGGAAGAGAGGAGAAGGAGGAGGAGGAGGAGGAGAGAGAGGTTGAAAGAGAGAGAAAGGAAGAGAGGAGAAGGAGGAGGAGAGAGGGAGAAAGGAAGAGAGAAGAGAGAGTTTAGGAGAGGAGAGAAAGGAGGAAGAGAGGAGGAGGAGGAGAGAAATGAGAGAGAGAGAGAGAGAGTTTTGTGTGAATTTTAATGTTATTGTGATTTCCTTCCTCCTCCTCCTCTTCCTTCTTCTTCCTCCTCTTCCTAACCTAACTTAACCTCCTCCTCCTCCTCCTATATTTCTACTTCCATACCTAACCTATCCCCCCTACCTCCTCCCTCTTCTTCCTCCTTCTCCTCCTCCTCCTCCTCCTCCTCCTCCTCCTCCTCCTCCTAACCCCCCCCTGTCTTCCAGTCCGGCCTGAGCTCCCCCAGCAAGTCCGGGACCCTTCAAACCAAGTCCGTCACCGCTAGTCAGCTGGCCATGGACTCCCCCGCCAAGGTCAACGGCCACTCCGCGCAAGGTGAGGTCACGTCGGGTCGAGTTGGGTGAAGTTAAGTTTTGTTTTGTTAGGTTAGGTTAAGTTAGGTTAGGTCAGGTCAGGTCATTAGATTAAGTTGGGTCACATCAGGTCAGGTTGGGTCAAGTTAAGTTTTGTTTTGTTAAGTTAAGTTAGGTCAGGTTAGGTCATTAGATTAAGTTGGGTCACATCAGGTCAGGGGGTCATCAGGTCAAATTTGGGTTGGGTTGTTTTTCGGGGGTGGAAGGGGATAGGAAGGGAGGTCATGTTATTTTGTGTGGGAGGTCAAGGGGTCAGGTCGGGTCAAATTGGGGTCATGTATATTGTAAGGGAGGGATGTTATGTTATTTTGTGTGTGTGTGTGTGTGTGTGTGCTTTTTTTCACTGTGTCTGTCTTTATAAATATTTCTGATTTTATTTTCTTCATTGTCTTTTCTTCCTTTTGTCTTCTCTTCCTTTCTTCTTCTTCTTCTTATTATTATTATTATTCCTTTCTTCTTCTCTTCTTCTTCTTCTTCCTCTTAATTCTTGTTTCTTTCTTTCTTTTTCTTTCTTTCTTCTTCTTCTTCTTCTTCTTCTTCTTCTTCTTCTTCTTCCTCTTAATTCTTGTTTCTTTCTTTCTTTTTCTTTCTTCTTCTTCCTTCCTTCCTTCTTCTTCTTTTTCTTCTTCCTCTCTTTCTTTCTTTTTCTCTTCTTCTTCTTCTTCTTCTTCCTCTTAATTCTTGTTTCTTTCTTTCTTTTTCTTTCTTCTTCTTCCTTCCTTCCTCTTCTTCCTTCTTCTTCCTCTCTTTCTTTCTTTTTCTCTTCTTCTTCTTCTTCTTCTTCCTCTTAATTCTTGTTTCTTTCTTTCTTTTTCTTTCTTCTTCTTCCTTCCTTCCTCTTCTTCCTTCTTCTTCTTCCTATTAATTCTTTTCTTTCTTTATTTTTCTCTTCTTCTTCCTTTCTTCTTCTTCTTCTTCTCTTCCTCTTAATTCTTGTTTCTTTCTTTCTTTTTCTCTTCTTCCTTTCTTCTTTTCTTCTTCCTCTTCCTCTGTCAATATGCATAAGGTATATATATATTGGTTTTGTTTGTGTGTTTGTTTGTTTGTTTGCTTTTGGGGCTAATCATGTGTTTGTTTACGATGATTCTTGTATATATAAATGTCTCTCTCTCTCTCTCTCTCTCTCTCTCTCTCTCTCTCTCTCTCTCTCTCTCTCTCTCTCTCTCTCTCTCTCTCTCTCTCTCTCGTTCTCTTTTCCTCTCGCTCTCTATACATTCCTTCTTTTTCATATCATTTTCACACATTTTCTCTCTCTCTCTCTCTCTCTCTCTCTCTCTCTCTCTCTCTCTCTCTCTCTCTCTCTCTCTCTCTCTCTCTCTCTCTCTCTCTCACATACACCCTCTCTCCATCTCTCTCTCTAATCTAACTTAACCTATTGCTTGTGGTTGTGGTGGTGGTGGTGGTGGTGTAGGTGGTGGTGGTGGTGGAGGTCTTGGTGGTGGAGGTGGAGGCAACCCCTATGATGGCCTTGACCAGCTGAGCGAGTATGTGCGGCCCCCCCCGCCCCCCCTGGGCAGCGTGGCGCATGTGGGCAACCTTCTATCGCGGGCAGGTCAGGACGGGCATATGGCAACACTGCATGACCTTGAAGAAGAAGAATGTTTTTTTGTCTGGCAATGCTGTGACCTAAAATACTAGAGGATGTTTTTTTTTTACCTGGCAACACTGCATGACCTTGAAGAAGAAGAATCCTTTTATTTTTATTTATTTATTTTATTTTTTTATTTTTTTATCTGGCAATGCTGCATGACCTATAAATAGTAGTGGATGTTTCTTGGTGCTGGTAATATCACTGAGTTGATGGAGTATTTTTTTCAGGCAATATTCCGTGTTTTCAAAGCCTATTAGTGGATTGAATGAGCTTTTTTCTCTCTCTCCGACAACATTGCATGCCTTGTGGAGAGCCAGGCTGGGGTCGACCAACAGCCCCCATCGAGAAAGCCTGCCCCAGTCATAGGCTGAATATAAAGAAAAAAAAAGTTTACATTCCACAAGGCAGTAGATTCCACGGTGTGTCTGGCGTCTGTGTTGAAGTACAAGGCCGTGTGTGAGTGTGTGAGGCGCGCACAACAAAACACTGAATAACACTGATAACGTTTTATTTCAGTCGTCAATCAATCAATCAATCAGTCAGTCAATTCAGTCTTATGACACAGTGTTAGCTTACCTGGCTATTGAGTCATGCGCGGAATATTCTAACCACAGGAGTGTAGCGTGAGTGTATCCGTTCTGCTGTGCCTGAAGCCTGGAGCCAACCAACCAACTGTGTTCTGCTCTCTGGCTGGTCCAATGCCTGTGTCCAATTTAGAGACATATCTTTAGTCTGGCAACACTGCATGACTAAAAAAATATATTAGCGAATGGAATATGGTAACAGTCTTTACTGGCAACACTGCATGACTAAAAAAATATATTAGCAAATGGAATAGCATAACAATCTTTACTGGCAACACTGCATGACCAAAAAAATATATTAGCGAATGGAATAGCATAACAATCTTTACTGGCAACGCTGCATGACCAAAAAAATATATTAGCGAATGGAATAGCATAAGTCTTTACTGGCAACACTGCATGACTAAAAAAATATATTAGTGAATGGAATAGCATAACAATCTTTACTGGCAACACTGCATGACCAAAAAAATATATTAGCGAATGGAATATGGTAACAGTCTTTACTGGCAACACTGCATGACTACAAAAATATATTAGCGAATGGAATAGCATAACAATCTTTACTGGCAACACTGCATGACCAAAAAATATATTAGCAAATGGAATAGCATAAGTCTTTACTGGCAACACTGCATGACTAAAAAAATATATTAGGGAATGGAATATGGTAACAGTCTTTACTGGCAACACTGCATGACTAAAAAAATATATTAGCGAATGGAATAGCATAACAATCCTTACTGGCAACACTGCATGACTTGGAGCGACACACAGATATTTATTTTTATTATTATTATTATTATTATTATTATTATTATTTCTCTTCCCTTTTCATTCATTCAGTTTTCATTCCTCTTATTCCCCTGTTTGTGTGTTCGTTTGTTTGTTCTCTCTCTTTATTTATTTATTTATTTTCCTGATTTCCCAGTTGCCTGTTTGTGTGTTCGTTTGTACATGTTTTATACCCCCTGTTTGCCCTGTTTGTTTTTTGCTTGTTTGTGTGTACGTATGTGTCTTTAATCCATGTACGTCCTAATCCCATGTACGCATATAAAACGCACATGTGTATACTTTCTAAACCCATGTATGTATGTATGTATGCTTTTCAAATCCATGTGTACACTTTTATAAGCTGATGTGTGCGTGTTTTGGAATTCTCATGTACGTATTTTGAATCTCATGTACGCGCGTTTTGAATTCACACGTACGCATTTGAAATCTCATGTGCACGTTTTAAATCTCATGTACGCGCATTTTAATTCTCATGTCATGTACCGACATTTTCTCATGTAATGCTTTTGCTTTCCTTCATTTATGCCGCTTTCTTCATGTATGTGCCTCATGTGCATTTTAATTCTCATGTGCGCGTTTTGATTCTCATGTACGCGCATTTTAATTCTCATGTATGTGCATTTTAATTCTCATGTGCGCGTTTTGATTCTCATGTACGCGCGTTTTAATTCTCATGTACGCGCATTTTAATTCTCATGTATGTGCATTTTGATTCTCATGTACGCGCGTTTTAATTCTCATGTATGTGCGTTTTAATTCTCATGTACGCGCGTTTTAATTCTCATGTACGCGCGTTTTAATTCTCATGTACGCGCGTTTTAATTCTCATGTACGCACATTTTAATTCTCATGTGCGCGTTTTGATTCTCATGCACACACGTCATGTATGCGCATTTTAATTCTCATGTACGTGTTTGAGGGTGTGTATGTATAGGTCATGTACGCGTTCATATACTGACATGTACGTTTTTTCTTTACTTACATGCAGCCCCATACAGGTCCTCGGGATGGTGAGTTACGCGCGCACACACATACACACACACACACACACTTTTTCTTCTCTCTCTCTCTCTCTCTCTCTCTCTCTCTCTCTCTCTCTCTCTCTCTCTCTCTCTCTCTCCTGCTTTTCACTCCCTTCCTCCTTCCTCCTCCTCCTCTTCCTTCCCTCTCTCTCCTTCCTTCCTTCCTCCCTCAATCTCTTTCCTCCCTTCTCTCTCCCTCCCTTTCACACACACACACACACACACACACACACACACACACACTACCCCTAAACTCCCTCCATGCAAGTAAACAACAACAACAATAATAATAATAATAATAATAATAATAATTTTACAATCTGCTCTACCATTTTTTCCATTTTTACAATCTGCTATACCATTTTTACTCCCGGCACTCATTGGCACTCCTTCCGCAGGCGACCTGGGGAAGGCAGTTGGCACTCTGGTAGCCACGATGACGCAAGAGCCGGGGAGAGACTTGCCTAGTGAGGAGGAGGAGGAAGAGGAAGAGGAGGAGGAAGAGGAGGAGGAGGAGAAGACACAACGCCCAACCCCACTACCAAGACAGAAGTGATTGGAGTGATGTGAAGAGGAGGAGGAGGAGGAGGAGGAGGAGGAGGAAGAAGAAGAAGGAGGAGGAAGAAGGTGCTGGGTTTGTCTTCCTTTCTTTCTCCTCCTTTTCTTCTTCTTTCTTTCTTGAGGAGAGGAGGAGGAGGAGGAAGAGGAGGTGTTTTTTCTTCCCCTTCCCATACCTTCCCTTCCCTTCCCTTCCCTTCCCATCCCATCCCATTCTTTCCCTTCCCTTCCCTTCGCTTCCCTTCCCTTCCCTTCCTTTCCCCTCTCTTCCCTTCGCTTCCCTTCCCTTCCCTTCCCTTTCCTTCCCATCCCATCCCATTCTTTCCCTTCCCTTCCCTTCCCTTCCCTTCCCTTTCCTTCCTTTCCCTTCCCTTCCCTTCCTTTCCCCTCTCTTCCCTTCACTTCCCTTCCCTTCCCTTCCCTCTCCTTCTCTTCCCTTCCCTTCCCATCCCATTCTTTCCCTTCCCTTCCCTTCCCCCCCCCCCCACACACACACATACACATACATACATACATTTTAATTAATCTAGAACTATTTAAAAACATCTTATATTGAATACTTTATTATTGTTCAAAGACATACATTTTTAGACATATATATATTTTATTTATCATATATATATAGAATTTTTAATCATATATATATAATTAATTTTCAAAGGGTTTTATATATTATTATTAATATTATTGAAGGGAAATTTTATTGAGAGAGAGAGAGAGAGAGAGAGAGAGAGAGAGAGAGAGAGAGAGAGAGAGAGAGAGAGAGAGAGAGAGAAAGTTAGAAAAGAGAGAGAGAGAGAGAGAGATTAAGAAGATGGGAATGAGAGAGAGAGAGAGAGAGAGAGAGAGAGAGAGAGAGAGAGAGAGAGAGAGAGAGAGAGAAAGTTATAGAAAAGAAGAAGAGAGAGAGAGAGAGAGAGAGAGAGAGAGACAACTTTCCCAGCCTGTTACAAAATGCTTACTCTGTCGTCAGTCTAAGTCAGGTTGGGGTCAAGTTAACACAGAGTAGGTCAAAGGTCATGGGAGAGGGGGGGGGGGGGTTAAATAGGTAAAGATTAGGTAAACACACAAACGAACACACATACTTCCTTTCCCTTCCTAAATTCCTTCTCTCTCTCTCTCTCTCTCTCTCTCCATATTTTTCCTCCCCTCCATTATCTCTCCATCTCTCTCCCTCTCTCTCTCCTCTTCCCTCCATGCCTCCTCTCCTTCAATTCTCTCTCCATCTCTCTCCTTATCCTCCTCCTCCTTCATCTCTTCCTCCTCCTCCTCCTCCTCCTCCTCCTCCTCCTCCTCCAGGCCTCTAAAATCAGCGTATACGGCCAATCAAAACTCATCAACGTGCTATAGAGAAGAGGAAGAAGAGGAAGAAGAAGAAGAGGAGGAGGAGGAGGAGGAGGAGGAGGAGGAGGTCAACGAATGAGGAAGAGACGCACTTTTCCGTTAGTTTGTTTGTAATCGTTTAATATCGTTGTTAGTGAGTGCGTGTGTGTGTGTGTGTGTGTGTGTGTGTTAGCAGGGGACATACTGTAGATACTTATATATATGAAAAAAAGCATAGGCCTAAAAAATTTCTCCCTGTATGCCTGTCTGTCTTTTATAAGGAAGAAGGAGGAGGAGGAAGAAGAGGAGGAGGAGGAGAGAATGTGAGAGAGAGGAAGACTTTTAATACTGACGAAGAAAAAAAACAAAAAAAAAAGGATGGAAGTGTGTGCGTATGTGTGTGCGTGTGTGTGTACGTCTTTTTAAACCCATGTGCATATCAGCCCCCTGTCAATCACCCCCCTGAGATGTACCGTTGCCCCCTGTGTGTATGTCTGTGCCCGTGTCGGAGAGGCCACTGTGCTCTGCCCCGCCCCAGGTGACAAGGAGTGGGATTAGGAAGAGCCGTACAGTGCCCACTCCCCAATGGCTTTTACCGGACCCCGAGCAGCCCAACCGTGACCCAGCACCAGTACCACAGAGGCCGGGCTCCCCAAGAACATAGGGAGTCTGCAAGAGGCTGGTTGGGTCTACAGGGAAGGGCTCTGGCCAGGCTCCATGAGAACTATAGGGAGGGGCCCTGGGCTGTATTTTAAAACATCATTGCTTCTAACATCAATAATTTCTTAAGGTCAAGGATGGGATTAATCTACTTTTCATGAGTGTTTTTTAAGTTTCATGGCACAGAGGAAGGGTCAGACTACCACTAGGGTCATAAAACTACCCCTGGAAAGGCCTACAGCTCCTATGAAAGCCTTGTCAAATATGTGTTTCTTTAGGTTCATGGTACAGAGGAAGGGTCAAACCACCACCAGGGTCATAAAACTACCCCTGGAAAGACCTACAGCTCCTATGAAAGCCTTGTCAAATATGTGTTTCTTTAGGTTCATGGTACAGAGGAAGGGTCAAACCACCAGCTGGGTCATAAAACTACCCCTGGAAAGGCCTACAGCTCCTACGAAAGCCTTGTCAAATATGTGTTTCTTTAGGTTCATGGTACAGATATAGGGTCATAAAACTACCCCTGGAAAGGCCTACAGCTCCTACGAAAGCCTTGTCAAATATGTGTTTCTTTAGGTTCATGGTACAGAGGAAGGGTCAAACTGCCAGCAGGGTCATAAAACTACCCCTGGAAAGGCCTACAGCTCCTATGAAAGCCTTGTCAAATGTGTGTCCAGCTCCCAAGCCATGTCAAATATGTGTTTCTTTAGGTTCATGGTACAGAGGAAGGGTCAAACTACCACCAGGGTCATAAAACTACCCCTGGAAAGGCCTACAGCTCCTATGAAAGCCTTGTCAAATATGTGTTTCTTTAGGTTCATGGCACAGAGGAAGGGTCATAAAACTACCCCTGGAAAGGCCTACAGCTCCTACGAAAGCCTTGTCAAATGTATGTTTCTTTAGGTTCACGGTACAGAGGAAGGGTCAAACTACCAGCAGGGTCATAAAACTACCCCTGGAAAGGCCTACAGCTCCTACGAAAGCCATGTCAAATGTGTGTTTCTTTAGGTTCATGGTACAGAGGAAGGGTCACACTACCACCAGGGTCATAAAACTACCCCTGGAAAGGCCTACAGCTCCTACGAAACCCATGTGAACTTGAGCGATGAAATGTTTTAAAATATGACCCCCTGGCCTGACTGTCCCCTGGGGTAGAGCAGACCACAGCTGGTGCAGTGGGCCAGACAGGTACCAAGGGCAATGTGGCGTTCCCTTCAATGTGCAAGACTGTTTGTATAAAGTAGAGTTAAGGAATCGTTTGCCCCCCTCCCTGGACCATGTGTTGTCCCTACCTACCTCCCTCCCCCTCTCTCTCTCTCTCTCTCTCTCTCTCTCTCTCTGTGTGTGTCTATCTTTCTTTCCTCCTTTCTCTCCCTCAGACATTTTTCTCCTCCCTCTCTCTCTCTCTCTCTCTGTGTGTCTATCTTTCTTTCCTCCTTTCTCTCCCTCAGACATTTTTCTCCTCTCTCTCTCTGTGTGTTCTATTCCTCTCTTTCTCCTCCTCTCCCCTCTCCCTTTCTCTGTTCCTTCTCTCTCCCTCACATTGTTCTCCTCTCTCTGTTCTTCTCCTCTCCCTTCCCTTCTCTCTCTCTCTCTATACTTTCTCATGCATTCTCTAAACCCCCCTTCTCTCTCCCCTTCTCTCTCTCTCTCTCTCTCTCTCTCTCTCCTCCTCCCCCCCCACACCTGTACATATCAACAAACCAGTGATATCAAATCGTAAACTCACCCATAAGCCTAAAAATATCGACCCCCTTCCCTTCCTTATATAGTTTGTACGATACCCCCTTGACCTTTGACCCCATCTCTCTCACCCCCCCTTCCCCTGACCCCCCGTACCACCCCTTGTGTCTTATGTGTATGTGTGTTTGTTTGTTTGTTTAGTGTTGTGGTTATGACCCTTCCGTTCCGTTCCCTTCCCTTCCCTTCCTTTCCCTCTCCTTCCCTTCCTTTCCTTTCCCTTCCCTCCCCTTCCCTTCCCTTCCTTTCCCTCTCCTTCTCTTCCCTTCCCTTCCCTCCTCCTCCTCCTCCTCCTCCTCCTTCCTTCTCTTCCTCCAATTATTATTATTATTATTACTATTATTATTATTATTATTTTCATGCTTACAAATCAGGCTAATTTTACCCTACCATACACATGTTCAACCCCCTCGCCCCCTCCCCCCCCTAGAGGTCACTGGGGGTCAAACGAGGTCAGGTCAAGTTAGGTCAAGTCCCAGCCTGACCTCCCTGTCTCCCCCTGTGGTTTCTTCTCCCTTGTTTTCTTTCCTCCCTTTCTCTCCCTTATTCCTTCCTTTATCTCCCTTTTTCCTTCCTTTCTCTCCCTTCTTCCTTCCTTTCTCTCCCTTATTCCTCCATTTATCTCCCTTTTTCCTTCCTGTCTCTCCCTTCTTTCTTCCTTTATCTCCCTTATTCCTCCATTTATCTCCCTTTTTCCTTCCTTTCTCTCCCTTCTTCCTCCATTTATCTCCCTTCTTCCTCCATTTATCTCCCCTATTCCTCCATTTATCTCCCTTCTTCCTTCCTTTATCTCCCTTCTTCCTCCCTTTCTCTCCCTTATTCCTCCATTTATCTCCCTTATTCCTCCATTTATCTCCCCTATTCCTCCATTTATCTCCCTTATTCCTCCCTTTAACTCCCTTTCCTTCCTTTTTCCCTCCCTATTTTCCTCCTCTTTTCCCCAATTTCCTTCCTTTTCTACATTTTTTGCGAGGTTCCTTTTCCCTATTTTCCCTTTCCTTCCCCTCATCCTTCCTATATATCATGTTTTCCCTTCTCTTTTCCCTCCCTATCCATGTTTTCAGAAGCCTCCAATGTTCCTTTCCCTCCCTTTCCTCTCCCTTTTCCCTCCCTATCCATGTTTTCAGAAGCCTCCAATGTTCCTTTCCTCTCCCTTTTCCCTCCCTATCCATGTTTTCAGAAGCCTCCAATGTTCCTTTCCCTCCCTTTCCTTTCTTCCCTCCCCTTTCCTTTTTTACCCTCCCTTTTTCCCTCCCTATCCATGTTTTCAGAAGCCTCCAATGTTCCTTTCCCTCCCTTTTCCCTCCCTATCCATGTTTTAAAAGCCTCCAATGTTCCTTTCCCTCCCTTTCCTCTCCCTTTTCCCTCCCTATCCATGTTTTCAGAAGCCTCCAATGTACTTTTCCCTCCCTTTCCTTCCCTTTTCCCTCCCTTTTCCCTCCCTATCCATGTTTTCGGAAGCCTCCAATGTACTTTTCCCTCCCTTTCCTTCCCTTTTCCCTCCCTATCCATGTTTTCGGAAGCCTCCAATGTTCCTTTCCCTCCCTATCCATGGTTTCAGAAGCCTCCAATGTTCCTTTCCCTTCCCTTTCCCTCCCTATCCATGTTTTAAAAGCCTCCAATGTTCCTTTCCCTTCCCTTTCCCTCCCTATCCATGTTTTAAAAGCCTCCAATGTTCCTTTCCCTTCCCTTTCCCTCCCTATCCATGTTTTAAAAGCCTCCAATGTTCCTTTCCCTTCCCTTTCCCTCCCTATCCATGTTTTAAAAGCCTCCAATGTACTTTTCCTCTTTCCTCCCTTTTCCTTCCCTCCCTATCCATGTTTTCAGAAGCCTCCAATGTTCCTTTCCTCTCCCTTTTCCCTCCCTATCCATGTTTTCGGAAGCCTCCAATGTTCCTTTCCCTCCCTATCCATGTTTTCAGAAGCCTCCAATGTTCCTTTCCTCTCCCTTTTCCCTCCCTATCCATGTTTTAAAAGCCTCCAATGTTCCTTTCCCTTCCTTTCCCTCCCTTTCCCTCCCTTTCCTTCCTTTTTCCCTCCCTATCCATGTTTTCGGAAGTCTCCAATGTACTTTTCCCTCCCTTTCCTTCCCTTTTCCCTCCCTATCCATGTTTTCGGAAGCCTCCAATGTTCCTTTCCCTCCCTATCCATGGTTTCAGAAGCCTCCAATGTTCCTTTCCCTCCCTATCCATGTTTTCAGAAGCCTCCAATGTTCCTTTCCTCTCCCTTTTCCCTCCCTATCCATGTTTTAAAAGCCTCCAATGTTCCTTTCCCTTCCTTTTCCCTTCCTTTCCCTCCCTCCTCCCCGTGTTTTAGCAGCCTGCGAGGTCCTGTGTTGCGGTTGTTTGGTCTGTAACCTTCATTAAATTCAAATTATTATTGACTCCGCCTTTAGATTAACCAATAAAAGTGGCTTCGGATGGACGGCTGTTATTATGTCCTGCGTCCCTCGGTGTACTCTTGGCTAAATTCCTTAACCTTGTGTGTTTCTTTAGGTTCATGGTACAGAGGAAGGGTCACACTACCACCTGGGTCATAAAACTACCCCTGGAAAGGCCTACAGCTCCTGCGAAATCCATGTCAAATATGTGTTTCTTTAGGTTCATGGTACAGAGGAAGGGTCAAACTACCCCTGGAAAGGCCTACAGCTCCTGCGAAATCCATGTCAAATATGTGTTTTTTTAGGTTCATGGTACAGAGGAAGGGTCAAACTGCCAGCTGGGTCATAAAACTACCCCTGGAAAGGCCTACAGCTCCTATGAAAGCCTTGTCAAATGTGTGTTTCTTTAGGTTCATGGTACAGAGGAAGGGTCACACTACCACCAGGGTCATAAAACTACCCCTGGAAAAGCCTACAGCTCCTGCGAAAGCCATGTCAAATATGTGTTTCTTTAGGTTCATGGTACAGAGGAAGGGTCAAATTACCAGCTGGGTCATAAAACTACCCCTGGAAAGGCCTACAGCTCCTGCGAAATCCATGTCAAATGTGTGTTTCTTTAGGTTCATGGTACAGAGGAAGGGTCAAACTACCACCAGGGTCATAAAACTACCCCTGGAAAGGCCTACAGCTCCTACAAAAGCCTTGTCAAATATGTGTTTTTTTAGGTTCATGGCACAGAGGAAGGGTCAGACTACCACCAGGGTCATAAAACTACCCCTGGAAAGGCCTACAGCTTCTACGAAAGCCATGTGAACTTGGGCGATGAAATGTTTTAAAATTTGACCCCCTGGCCTGACTGTCCCCTTCACTACGGCCAGGCCAAAACAGTGCCCCGCGCCGTATCCGGGATCGCGCCAAATTTCAAATGTCGCTATTGAATATAACAAGTTTTCACCCATAAACTCAACACAATCATCATGTATTATATATGAAAACATGCAGAATTAAATGGTGCACATAAAGAAACATAAATTAAGTGATAATTTTGAGACGTAAACAAATATAGAGATAAAATAACTTGTATATTGGTTTAAGCGAGACGGGACCCAGTATGCGGGATAAAATAACTCATGTGTATTGGTTAAAGCGAGATGGGACCCAGTATGCGTGTCCTCGGATATGGTACGGGGCACACAAGGACGCAGTTAACGCATCCTCGTGTTCAAGGGGTTATCACAGTCATCCCTCAAATAGTACGGTTTTCAATGGTTCGGTTTTATACGGATTGTCACGGAACATCCTTTAGGATTTTTAAAACTTCCTGCTCGTCGGGAAATTCAAAAATCTTGAAAAAATCTTCTGTGAGAATCCACATAAAACCAGAATCGAACTTTTGGAAACTGTACTATTTGAGGGATGACTGCCGAGATTGTGTGCGCATCTTATAACCCCATGCGTCTTATAGGCCATCAAATACAGTAGACACAAAACAAACATTAGGCCTGTTACCCCTAAACACAGATGGCGGTGACCTGACCCCAAGTGAGATGGTTGAGTCTCTCCGATTCCTCCTCCTTTCCATCCCTTCTCTGCTTCCTTTCTTTCCTTCCTCCACCTCCTTCATTCCTTGGTGACGCGGAAGACGAAGATGACGCCCTCCTTGTCGAACATATAGTTAGGGAAGACTCTCCGCTCAACCTGTGGAAGGGTTGTTGTTAATGTTATCCCTTCTCTTGGCCCTGGACGTGAATTTTAACCCCTTGACTGTGGATCTCCTACCAGAAGACCTCACCAAGCTACAGGAGTGGATCAAAAAGTGGCTGCTACAATTCAGTGAAGAAAAATGTAAAGTCCTGCACCTTGGGAGGGGATATCCAGCACACCAATACCACATGGGAAACACTCCACTATCCACCACAGAGGCAGAGAAAGACCTGGGAGTGTATGTTACCAGGCTACCAGTGAAGGGATATCCAGCACACCAATACCACATGGGAAACACTCCACTATCCACCACAGAGGCAGAGAAAGACCTGGGAGTGTATGTTACCAGGCTACCAGTGAAGGGATATCCAGCACACCAATACCACATGGGAAACACTCCACTATCCACCACAGAGGCAGAGAAAGACCTGGGAGTGTATGTTACCAGGCTACCAGTGAAGGGATATCCAGCACACCAATACCACATGGGAAACACTCCACTATCCACCACAGAGGCAGAGAAAGACCTGGGAGTGTATGTTACCAGGCTACCAGTGAAGGGATATCCAGCACACCAATACCACATGGGAAACACTCCACTATCCACCACAGAGGCAGAGAAAGACCTGGGAGTGTATGTTACCAGGCTACCAGTGAAGGGATATCCAGCACACCAATACCACATGGGAAACACTCCACTATCCACCACAGAGGCAGAGAAAGACCTGGGAGTGTATGTTACCAGGCTACCAGTGGAGGGATATCCAGCACACCAATACCACATGGGAAACACTCCACTATCCACCACAGAGGCAGAGAAAGACCTGGGAGTGTATGTTACCAGGCTACCAGTGAAGGGATATTCAGCACACCAATACCACATGGGAAACACTCCACTATCCACCACAGAGGCAGAGAAAGACCTGGGAGTGTATGTTACCAGGCTACCAGTGAAGGGATATCCAGCACACCAATACCACATGGGAAACACTCCACAATCCACCACTCTTTACCCTCCCTCCTCACCTTCCTCCACTTCCCCTCCTTCTCCAGCTGCTCCATGTAAGGCTCCAGCTTGCCCCTGTAGGCCGCCACGGTCTCCACGAACTCATGCTTCAATGCGATAGTGACCAAACACCCTGGAGAGAAGGATGAATGGAAAGGAAAATAAAGGAATTGTTGACGCGTTAAATGGATTGATGAAGAAATGAGAGAGTTGATGATTTGGTTAATGAAGAGAAGAGAGTTAGGGCCATTTGCAGTCACTGGCATATGGGGTAGTGGTGGGTGCGGAGGAAGGGAGAGGTGTTGAGGGGGTGTAGCAAGGTGCTGGGCTAGTCTAACCCCACAGTCGAAATTACCCCATCGTCCAAATTTACATGGAAATACTACAGC
Source organism: Eriocheir sinensis (assembly GCF_024679095.1). Taxonomy (NCBI): domain Eukaryota; kingdom Metazoa; phylum Arthropoda; class Malacostraca; order Decapoda; family Varunidae; genus Eriocheir; species Eriocheir sinensis. The sequence continues at coordinate 93,103 of NW_026112002.1, forward strand.
GGCAATAACAGCCATTGGTAACGATCAAAACAAACATACTGACTGTGAAAACGTCCCTTACTGAATGAGGATATGACAGTGAAAAAACAGTCTCTCTCGCACTCACCTTTCTTGGCAACCTGGACCAGGTCGTCGAGGCCACTGACCGGGATGTGACCTTCGCCCATGCCGCTGGAGATGGTCACCAGGTCGTAGGTGTCTGGGGGTGGAGTTGAGGGGGGGGGGGGAGGAGACTATGTGAATCTCTCGACATCAGAAATAACAAGAACAACAATGAGAAGAATGGAAGGTCAGGGAAGTAAGTACGAGATAGGAGAGGGAGATGGAGGGAGGAGGAGGAAGATATATCAAGATGGAGGAAAAGAGAGAGAGAGAGAGAGAGAGAGAGAGAGAGAGAGAGAGAGAGAGAGAGAGAGAGAGAGAGAGAGAGAGAGAGAGAGAGAGAGAGAGAGATACAGAGAGAAAAGTGAGATACAGAGAGAAAGAGGGAAAATGAGAGGAACTGAGAGAGAGAGAGAGAGAGAGAGAGAGAGAGAGAGAGAGAGAGAGAGAGAGAGAGAGAGAGAGAGAGAGAGAAATGAGAGAGAGAGAGAGAGAGAGAGAGAGAGAGAGAGAGAGAGAGAGAGAGAGAGAGAGAGAGAGAGAGAGAGAGAGAGAGAAAAAGAAAGATGAAAAACATATTAATCTCCATACAAGAACCACCACCATCACCACCACTACCAACAACAACAACAATAATAATAATAATAATAATAATAATAATAATAATAATAATAATAATACCTTTGGGCACAGTGGAGTGTCCAGTGCCGATAAACTCCATGAAGTCGTTGGTATAGACGCCAGACTCCCGCAGCTTCTTGATCATGCCCTCCGACGGCTCCACAGCGTTTATGAACCTGTGGGAGTGCAGGTAACTCTCGATTTACGCGAGTATTGCGTTCTTGGAGAGGTCGCGTAAATCAAAAACAATGTAAATCAAACAAGTGGTAGGTTTATGTCGAAAAATAAATACCGTATTTTTCAGGGTATAGCGCACACCTATTTCTCAAAAAAATGCCTGAAAGTTCAGCCCTGCGCCTTGTACGCCGAATGTACAAATTTTTAACGATTTTTTTCTTCTTTGGGATGTTTTTAAGGGTCTGTTTTTTGTCTTATCCAATAACAACAGCAAACTTTCCTTTATCATTGTATATAATCCTTCATAGTCCGTAGCTGTCTTATAATATGTTACCATAGAATACAGGGCGATCTAATAACTACTATACAAAATTGAAATCGATGGAGGATTGCCCATGCCTTGCTGTTATTCCGTTTTTCCGTCGGGCGCCATTTGTATGATCTTGATCTTGATGTCACAGGTGGCTTGATTGTATGACTAAGGAGCAGTACAAGCTACATAAAAAATCATATTGGAAAAAAATATCCATGTGTTCATTATTAATTATTAATATTAGTGAGAATAATGGGGTGAATATGATATCAGAAACTGTACATCATGAGTCTTGAACGTGGAGATATTTCGCGCAATACAGCAGGCCGCCATTTGCATTGTTTACAAACCACACAACCACACCCATACAACAAACAGCTGCATGGCGCGTGTCACCAGAAACGTGTGAGTTGTGTCTTGCCTAGTTCTCTGTCATAACCTACGAGTGATGGTGGGAATAATATGCTTATTCACTTCAATCAGTGGAGAGAGAGAGAGAGAGAGAGAGAGAGAGAGAGAGAGAGAGAGAGAGAGAGAGAGAGAGAGAGAGAGAGAGAGAATATCCATATCACCGAGATATCCACTCAGGCACTCAGTCTCAGCCTCACTCGTGTGAGGAAGAAATGAGGGACACCATGAGTGCCTAGCTAGTATTGGTACCGGTACCGAGCAGTCTGGTACCGGTACTGTACCATATAGCTACTATTAGCTAGTACCGTTAGTACCGGTAACTGCCCACCCCTGTTGTTGAGTAGCGTGGCAGCGTGGGTACTGTATTGTTGTTAAGTGGCGCGCGAGAAGAACTGAGCTCTGCTGTGTGGCCGCGGCGCTATGTGAGTCCAGTTGCGTGAGACATCTGGTGGCCACTCCATAAAATATCGAGTGTAAGTGGAAAAAACGTGTAAATAATTTTTTTATTTTTTTTGGATTTTGGACCCCGCGTTATTTAAAAAACGCGTAAACCAAACTCGCGTAAATCGAGAGTTACCTGTAGTAGTAGTAGTAGTAATGTGTGTGTGTTTGTGTGTGTGTGTGTGTTCAGCCACCCACCTGAAGCCTTCCCGGTGGAGTTCGCGGCCCACCCAGCCCGTCCCAGCGGCCACGTCCAGCACCCTAGTCTGGCCGCGCTTCTCTGGGGGCACCCGACGCAGCACCTCCTCCAGGGTGATGGCGGGGGCGCGGAAATTGCTGTTTTGGAGCATCTGGGGGAACGGAGGACGGGGGTGACTATGGGTGAACTACTACTACTACTACTACTACTACTACTATTAGGGTGAGTGGAGAAGGAGTAGGAGAGAGGAGTGAGAGAGAGAGACTCCTTCAAAAACAAGCTCGACCATCACTTCCTTCAACTTAATATTAACTAGAGTAGAAAAGCAACATTTTGGAGCCATCTCATTAATGTAAAATCACTTAGGTTTAAGGATAGACCACCTAGTCTGGACCATGGGGTCTGTGTGGTCTGATTTTCTATGTAATTCTATGTAACTCACCTCATCGTAATAGCTGGCCTGTTTGTCGTAAATATCCTTCACCTCCTGCGCCGTAATCCCTGGTACAAAGACGTCCTTGATCACCCTCTTCGCTGCCTGGTTCACGGCATACCCCTCGGCCATCATGCTAACGGGGGGGGGGTCACACAGGTACTTAGGACAGGCTTAAAATGTGGTAGCTATAATCTTAACAGTGTAAGCTTGTGGTATGGAAGGGGTGGAGAGACTTGGCTGGTAGATGTGGCTAACAGATGTGGAGTAGAGGACCTGGAAACAGTGCTCAGAAGGGAAAGACTCCGATGGTTTGGACATGTGAAGAGAGCAGGGGAGGATACAGATGTGGAGTAGAGGACCTGGAAACAGTGCTCAGAAGGGAAAGACTCCGATGGTTAGGACATGTAAAGAGAGCAGGGGAGGATACAGATGTGGAGTAGAGGACCTGGAAACAGTGCTCAGAAGGGAAAGACTCCGATGGTTTGGACATGTAAAGAGAGCAGGGGAGGATACAGATGTGGAGCAGAGGACCTGGAAACAGTGCTCAGAAGGGAAAGACTCCGATGGTTTGGACATGTGGAGAGAGCAGGGGAGGATACAGATGTGGAGCAGAGGACCTGGAAACAGCGCTCAGAAGGGAAAGACTCCAATGGTTAGGACATGTAAAGAGAGCAGGGGAGGATACAGATGTGGAGCAGAGGACCTGGAAACAGTGCTCAGAAGGGAAAGACTCCGATGGTTAGGACATGTAAAGAGAGCAGGGGAGGATACAGATGTGGAGCAGAGGACCTGGAAACAGTGCTCAGAAGGGAAAGACTCCGATGGTTTGGACATGTGAAGAGAGCAGGGGAGGATACAGTGCTGGGAGTTTTGGAGAGATTGAAGGCAGAAGGAAGGAGACCAGTTGGCAGACCTAGGAAAACATGGAGAAGGTCAATACAGGAAGACTTGGCACTGATGGGATTGGATGAGCATCGGGCAGAAGACAGAGTAGAATGGAGGAGAGCCGTAAAGCATCCATCCGCTCAGTAGAAGACTCAAAACGGACGGTGCGCAAAACGACCATGATTCTATATGACTGGAAGGAATACATCAACGCTACCTGACCTTGACTGCCTCGTATATAGGAAATTTATGCCTTGACACAGAACATCAAGACCAGTAAATATATATAACCAGTGCCCACCAAGACACTTAGAATTAAATGCATGTAATCACTCACTTAATGACACACATATATACACTTGCCAGTAGAGTGTAGACTGTAGAGAGTGCGCTGGGAAGGGTCGTGGCTGTAAGATTGAGGACTGGGAATGAACGCAGAAACTAATATACAAGCGGCGTGTGTGTGTGTGTGTGTGTGTGTGTGTATGTGTGTGTGTGTGTGTTGATCTCATAACAGTTGGAGGGAGGGTCAATCTCAGCATGTTATGTGTGTGTGTGTGTGTGTGTGTGTGTGTGTGTGTGTGTGTGTTGATCTCATAACAGTTGGAGGGAGGGTCAATCTCAGCATGTTATGTGTGTGTGTGTGTGTGTGTGTGTGTGTGTGTGTGTGTGTGTGTGTGTTGATCTCATAACAGTTGGAGGGAGGGTCAATCTCAGCATGTTATGTGTGTGTGTGTGTGTGTGTGTGTGTGTGTGTGTGTTGATCTCATAACAGTTGGAGGGAGGGTCAATCTGAGCATATGTTGATCAAATTACTTATAACTAATAAAATCACACACACACACACACACACACACACGCATACAGTGGAGCATGAAGTGGAATTTAATACCCAAAGCTGCTGTGTTATTGAATTTGTAAAGAGTGGAATGAGAGTGGACATTATAAGTTGGGTAAGGATAAGTTAGACAAGACAGGAGACAAAACCCTTGGAGTGATCTCAAAAACTTGCCTCCAGAAAGACATATGATTGAAATATCGGCCGAGACATAGGGTGGTATTCTTAGACTCTATCAACACCCACATAAGTATTTGCAAATGACGAAAACATGGTCAATCAGATTCTAGAGATTGTTTTTTGGGGGTTCAGGGTTTAGAAGAAGGGTCAGACTATCACCAGGGTCATTAAACTACCCCTGGAAATGCCCATAACCCCTACGAAAGCCTTGTCAAATGTGTGTTTCTTTAGGTTCATGGTACAGAGGAAGGGTCAGACTATCACCAGGGTCATTAAACTACCCCTGGAAATGCCCACAATTCCTACAAAAGCCTTGTCAAATATGTGTTTCTTTAGGTTCATGGTACAGAGGAAGGGTCACACTACCACCAGGGTCATTAAACTACCCCTGGAAATGCCCACAATTCCTACAAAAGCCTTGTCAAATATGTGTTTCTTTAGGTTCACGGTACAGAGGAAGGGTCACACTACCACCAGGGTCATTAAACTACCCCTGGAAATGCCCATAACCCCTACGAAAGCCTTGTCAATTATGTATTAACACCGATAATCTTCCTGGTATGTGTAAATGACATGGCTGAAGGAGTTAATAGCTACATAAACCTGTTTGCTGACGACGCTAAACTACAACAACATATAAGAAACAAAGAAGATTGTGAAATACTGCAAGAAGACCTATACAAAATTTGGAAATGGAGTATGGATTGGGAGATGGAATTTAATGTGAAAAAATGTCATGTTATGGAAATGGGTAAAAGTGAAACAAGACCAATCTGGATATACAGAATGGGAAATGGTGAAACATTAAAAAAAGTGCATGAAGAGAGAGACCTGGGAGTAGTGATGAGGGATGATAATCAACCAGAGAGTCATATAAATCGGATCTTTAGAGACACATAACTTGGTGAGAAATATTGGAGTAGCATTTAACTACATGGACAAGGACATGATGAGAAGGCTAATCACTACCATGATTAGACCAAAATTAGAATATGCAGAGGTAGTGTGGTCCCCCCATAAGAAGAAGCATATAAAGAAACTAGAAAGAATACAGAGGATGGCATAAAAAATGGTCCCAGAGTTGGAGGGATTAATATACAAGGAAAGATTAAAGGAAATGAACTTAACAACACTGGAACAAAGAAGAGAAACAATATATATCTGTAATTGTATATCAGTAAATCCATGTATAAATTAAGTGTGTGTGTGTGTGTGTGTGTGTGTGTGTGTGTGTGTGTGTGATAATCTAAATGCATCACCAATTTCATCAACACTTGCATGCTTCCCACCCACTGAGTCACTGCGTCCCCCCTCAAGAGCTCAATGACCCTACTGCTCCCAACTCTCCCTGTTCTGGCACTCCCTCTCTGCACACTCAATCCTGCTGCTCCCAACTCTCCCTGTTCTGGCACTCCCTCTCTGCACACTCAATCCTGCTGCTCCCAACTCTCCCTGTTCTGGCACTCCCTCTCTGCACACTCAATCCTGCTGCTTCCAACTCTCCCTGTTCTGGCACTCCCTCTCTGCACACTCAATCCTACTGCTTCCAACTCTCCCTGTTCTGGCACTCCCTCTCTGCACACTCAATCCTGCTGCTCCCAACTCTCCCTGTTCTGGCACTCCCTCTCTGCACACTCAATCCTGCTGCTCCCAACTCTCCTGTTCTGGCACTCCTCTCTGCACACTCAATCCTGCTGCTCCCAACTCTCCCTGTTCTGGCACTCCTCTCTGCACACTCAATCCTGCTGCTCCCAACTCTCCCTGTTCTGGCACTCCTCTCTGCACACTCAATCCTGCTGCTCCCAACTCTCCCTGTTCTGGCACTCCTCTCTGCACACTCAATCCTGCTGCTCCCAACTCTCCCTGTTCTGGCACTCCTCTCTGCACACTCAATCCTGCTGCTCCCAACTCTCCCTGTTCTGGCACTCCCTCTCTGCACACTCAATCCTGCTGCTCCCAACTCTCCCTGTTCTGGCACTCCCTCTCTGCACACTCAATCCTGCTGCTCCCAACTCTCCCTGTTCTGGCACTCCCTCTCTGCACACTCAATCCTGCTGCTCCCAACTCTCCCTGTTCTGGCACTCCCTCTCTGCACACTCAATCCTGCTGCTCCCAACTCTCCCTGTTCTGGCACTCCCTCTCTGCACACTCAATCCTGCAGCGATGGGCCAAATTTGTGGCTTTACCGTGTAGCAGCGACGGGCCAAATTTGTGGCTTTACCGTGTAGCAGCGGCGGGCCAAATTTGTGGCTTTACCGCGTAGCAGCGACGTAAATTGTGGCTTTACCGTGTAGCAGCGACAGACCAATTTGGCTTTACGTGTAGCAGCGACGGGCCAAATTTGTGGCTTTACCGTGTAGCAGCGACGGGCCAAATTTGTGGCTTTACCGTGTAGCAGCGACGGGCCAAATTTGTGGCTTTACCGTGTAGCAGCGACGGGACAAATTTGTGCCATGATATAAACCCCCCAAAAATAGATGATGCATAATCTGATCACAAATGCGTTGATATATATTATGAAATGGTTTGTGTGAGGGGTGATTTTTTCTCATTTTTCTCGCTTGGAGGGACCATTAAGAAACATGATCCCTGCTGCTTCCATTGGGTTAAAAATGGGTATACTGTTGTGTGCTTTCCAGTCCACTCATTTATTTAGCATTTACATGAGTTTACATTAGCCTCGACAGACACCCAAGACCAGAGAGAGGATGAAGGAGTCTCAGATGACGCGGTAGGTATAGACGATGCCCTCCTTGTCGAAGAAGTAGTTTGCGACGACGCGGCGCTCAGTCTGAAGGAATTATCAATATTACCATTCCTGTTACTCCTCCTGGAATATAGGCCTATGGGCATGACTCCTCTCCCTCCCTCCCCCTCCCTGCATCCTCACCTTACCGTGGAAATATGAAGTTTTTTTTTTAATACGAAATTGAGTTTTATGGTCCATGGCAACTCTATCCTTAAGCTTTTGAATGGTAGATTTTTTTTTCAGTCAGACATAAATTTAAATGTCAATAGCGAGGGGATTTATATGTGGCAACACGCTATCCTTACGCTTTTGAATGGTAGATTTTTTTCAGTCAGACATAAATTTAAATGCCAATAGCGAGGGGATTTATGTGGCTGGTGTGTGGGCGTGGCGAGGTGAGTGCGGGGCATTAGCTGGCATGCCAAAGTGTGGAATAAATGTTGGAAAATCAGACATACAGCAACCTTGAGGGTGGAGTTTGTGACCCACGTAACAGTTTGGAACACAATTATGGATATGAAAAGTGCAGCCTGCTCACGAAAATGTTTGGAACAAATGAACACATAGAAAAAGGATTAAGAATGAGAGAAAAGAATTGCACCAAAGAAGACAATGAAGAAGAAGAGGAAGACAGACAAAGACTTCCTGCCCTCCTATCCTCCCTCCTTCCCCTTTTCCTCCCTCCTTTCCTTCTCATCCTTCCTCCTTCTGTCTTTCCCAATCCCTCCCTTCTGCTCTCCTATCCTCCCTCCTTTCCTTCTCATCCTTCCTCCCTCTGTCTTTCCCATTCCCTCCCTTCTGCCCCCCTATCCTCCCTCCTTCCCCTTTTCCTCCCTCCTTTCCTTCTAATCCTTCCTCCCTCTGTCTTTCCCATTCCCTCCCTTCTGCCCCCCTATCCTCCCTCCTTCCCTTTACCTTCCTCCACTTCCCCTCCTCCTCCAGCTGATCCATATAAGGCTCCAGCTTGTCCCTGTAGGCCGCCACAGACTCCAAGAACTCCAGACGCATTACGATGACCACCAAGCCTCCTGGAACGGACGGGAAGGATTGACAGCTTGCGACAGGGAACGGAAAGGAAGGGAAAGGTTTAACTGTGCAGGGAAAGGAAAGAAAGGGAATATTGTACATGTGAGTAAGGTGAGTAGGAGTGAAGGAAGGAAGGGAGGAAAGGAAAGGAAAGGAAGGGAAGGGAAGGGAAAGGAAGGGAAAGGTTTAACTCTACAAGGAAGGGAAAGGAAGGGAAAAATCGTCCATGTGAGTAAGGTGAATTTGAGTGAATGGGCGGCTGACTACCTGAATAACTAGATAAATAATGAATGGTCCAAGATGAGTGAGTGAGTGAGTAATGATGTATAACTCTTTAACACTGATGTGGATTATATTTCTGAATAAAACTCTCTCTCTCTCTCTCTCTCTCTCGCTCACCTTCCTTGGCAGCGCGCACCAGGTCATCAAGGGCATTCACCGGAACATGACCTTCACCCATGCCCCCTGAGATGACCAGCAAATCATAGGTATCTGGGAGAGAGAGAGAGAGAGAGAGAGAGAGAGAGAGAGAGAGAGAGAGAGAGAAAGGAGGTGAGGGAAGGAGGGAGAGGAAGGAAGGAAAGGGAGGAGGGAAGGAAAAGGAAGGAAGGAAGGGAGGGGAAGGAAAAGAGAGAGAGAGAGAGAGAGAGAGAGAGAGAGAGAGAGAGAGAGAGAGAGAGAAAATACATATATCAATCTATCAACCCAAGAAATAATAACAACATTAATAATAATAATAATAATAATAATAATAATAATAATAATACCTTTGGGCATGGAGGAGTTCCCGCTGCCAATAAAATCCATGAAGTCATTGGTATAGACGCCAGACTCCCGAAGCTTATTGATCATGCCCTGCGACGGTTCAACAGCATCTAAGAGCCTGGTGGAGTAGAAGTAGCAGTAGCAGTAGTAGTAGTAGTAGTAGTAGTAGTAGTAATAATGTGTGTGTGTGTGTGTGTGTGTGTGTGTACCTGAAGCCTTCGCGATAGAGTTCACGCCCAACCCGTCCGGTCCCAGCAGCCACGTCCAACACCCTAGTCTGGGCTCGCTTCTCTGGGGTCACCCGGCGCAGCACCTCCTCCACGGTGATGTCGAGGGCGTGGTACTGGGTGTTTCTGAGCATCTGTGGGGGGGTGGGGAGGGAGGGAGGGGTTATTATGAGCAGGTAGTGGGGTGGTGGGTGTGATTCTAGAGTTTTGGGATTGTAATAACTGGGGGGGTCTCTCTCTCTCTCTCTCTCTCTCTCTCTCTCTCTTACCACTTCATCGTAGGTCTCGGAAAGCTCATCATAGCCAGCCCTGATCTCCTCCTGCGTGACCCCGGGCCTAAAGAGGTTTGCATTCAAGCTCCTCACAGCCTTCTCCACATCGCTGACCTCCGACATCGCTCTGCGGAGACGGGAAGGTCATGTTAGGTCAAATTTAGTTATTAGGTCATGTCAGGTCGGATTTAGTTAGGTCATGTTAGGTTAGATTCAAATGTTAGGTCAGGTTAGTTTAGATTCATATATTAGGTCATGTTAGGCTAGAATTAGTCACTAGGTCAGGTTAGGTTAGATTTAGTTATTAGGTCAGGTTAGGTTACTCAAATGTTAGATCAGGTCAGGTTAGATTTCAAAATTAAGTCAGGTTAGCTTAGATTTAGTTATAAGGTCATGTTAGGTTAGATTTATATGTTAGGTCAAGTTAGGTTAGATTTAGTTACTAGGTCAGGTTAGGTTACTTAAATGTTAGATCAGGTCAGGTTAGATTTCAAAATTAAGTCAAGTTAGCTTAGATTTAATTATTAAGTCATGTTAGGTTAGATTTATATGTTAGGTCAAGTTAGGTTAGATTTATATGTTAGGTCAAGTTAGGTTAGATTTATATGTTAGGTCAAGTTAGGTTAGATTTATATGTTAGGTCAGGTTAGGTTAGATTTATATGTTAGGTCAAGTTAGGTTAGATTTAGTTATTAGGTCATGTTAGGTTACTCAAATGTTAGATCAGGTCAGGTTAGATTTCAAAGTTAAATCAAGTTAGGGTAGATTTCAAAGTTAAATCAAGTTAGCTTAGATTTCAAAGTTAAATCAAGTTAGGTTAGATTTCAAAGTTAAATCAAGTTAGGTTAGATTTCAAAGTTAAATCAAGTTAGCTTAGATTTCAAAGTTAAATCAAGTTAGGTTAGATTTCAAAGTTAAAATTCACTCCCATATATAAATAGTCTGTTCCTTGGACGCCATATTTGTTTTTTTTTCGTTATGGCGCAGGCAAATTTTTTTTATAGTGGCGCCATTTTTGCTTGGTCATTTATACCTTGACGGCCTAACGAGGGACAACCAGGTGAGTCAAGGTGAAAAGGGGCCTTAATTATACCTTGACGGCTTAACGAGAGGACAACCAGGTGAGTCAAGGTGAAAAGGGCCCTTAATTATACCTTGAAGGCTTAACGAGAGGACAACCAGGTGAGTCAAGGTGAAAAGGGCCCTTAATTATACCTTGAAGGCTTAACGAGAGGACAACCAGGTGAGTCAAGGTGAAAAGGGCCCTTAATTATACCTTGACCGCTTAACGAGAGGACAACCAGGTGAGTCAAGGTGAAAAGGGCCCTTAATTATACCTTGACGGCTTAACGAGGGACAACCAGGTGAGTCAAGGTGAAAAGGGGCCTTAATTATACCTTGACGGCTTAACGAGAGGACAACCAGGTGAGTCAAGGTGAAAAGGGCCCTTAATTATACCTTGACAGCTTAACGAGAGGACAACCAGGTGAGTCAAGGTGAAAAGGGCCCTTAATTATACCTTGACGGCCTAACGAGAGGACAACCAGGTGAGTCAAGGTGAAAAGGGGACTTAATTATACCTTGACGGCCTAACGAGAGGACAACCAGGTGAGTCAAGGTGAAAAGGGCCCTTAATTATACCTTGACGGCTTAACGAGAGGACAACCAGGTGAGTCAAGGTGAAAAGGGCCCTTAATTATACCTTGACGGCCTAACGAGGGACAACCAGGTAAGTCAAGGTGAAAAGGGGCCTTAATTATACCTTGACCGCTTAACGAGGGACAACCAGGTGAGTCAAGGTGAAAAGGGCCCTTAATTATACCTTGACCGCTTAACGAGAGGACAACCAGGTGAGTCAAGGTGAGACCACTTATCTTATCTCCCTCCCTCCCTTATTACGTGTCCCTCCCTTATCTCCCTTATTTATTACCTCCCTCTCCCTTCCACCCTTCCTTCTGTACCTCCGTTCCTCCCTTTCTCCCTTTTTTTACCTTCCTATCGCGAATTGTTTATCTTGAGTGACGAACAGCTGGTAGAATCCGGCGCCATGTTGGTCTGGGTCTCGGCCGGTCCAGCGTTGCCATATTGTCGTACTCAGCCAATTTTTACCCATTTTCGACGCATAAAATGTCCCCTGGGCCCCAATAACTGGATTCATTTATAATACCCGTTAAAATAGTTAATTCCTGATGTTTCCTGGCAAGAGTTAGGCGTCAAGAACCGGTAAATGCAATGCGCTGAGTACGATAGTCGGCACCATTGGGTAGGTCTCTTTCCACGATCAACCCACAGCTATATTTTTATTTTTTTAACATTTTGTGACACTGGGGCAGCATAACGCACCCTTTCCACCTTCCCACACGGCTTTCTTCTCTCTTTCATCCCTTTGTTGTCCAAATTTCTTATGCAAGAGTTAACCAGCATCTTCACTCTTTCATCCCTGTGCTGTCCAAATCCCTGATGCAAGAGTTAACCAGCATCTTCACTCTTTCATCCCTGTGCTGTCCAAATCCCTGATGCAAGAGTTAACCAGCATCTTCACTCTTTCATCCCTGTGCTGTCCAAGTCCCTTATGCAAGAGTTAACCAGCATCTCCACTCTTTCATCCCTGTGCTGTCCAAATCCCTTATGCAAGAGTTAACCAGCATCTTCACTCTTTCATCCCTGTGCTGTCCAAATCCCTGATGCAAGAGTTAACCAGCATCTTCACTCTTTCATCCCTGTGCTGTCCAAATCCCTTATGCAAAAGTTAACCAGCATCTTCACTCTTTCATCCCTGTGCTGTCCAACTCCCTGATGCAAGATTTAGCCAACATCTTCACTCTTTCATCCCTGTGCTATCCAACTCCCTTATGCAAGAGTTAACCAGCATCTTCACTCTTTCATCCCTGTGCTGTCCAACTCCCTGATGCAAGAGTTAACCAGCATCTTCACTCTCATCCCTTTTCGCTGGTAAACTTTAAAAACATCCTTCGTGTCTCTCTATTTCCTCCTGCCTATGACTTGAACTCTCTCACAAGGGGAGTATCAAGACCTCTCAAATTGACTCGATCTGGCCTCTCTGCTTCGAACACGTCAACTGAAACCTACCATTGTATCTTTTTAGTTTCCTGGCGCTATTTCAACATGTATCCTAAGTTGTATAATCAGACTCTGTACTGCCTGGGGGTTGGGATAGCATGCTCCTCCCTTCTCCTTTGTTCTTCACTTGCAACAATGAAGTATCAATGAATCCTTTTGTGGGACCAGCGATATTGTGAGTGTTTTTGTTTTCTCTGTTTTTTCCGTAAGACTCCATATTCTTAAGCATATTGGGCTTCTATTACTGCTATTTCCTGAGGTCACAGAGAATTAGAAGGAGGAGAAAGATGAGAAAGAGGAAGGAGAGGAGGAGTAGGAGCAGGAGGAGGAGGAGGAGGGGAAAATGAGAGTAGGAGAAGATAGAATGTACTTCCTCGCAAGTTTACCCGGGCTTCCACGAGTTATTTTTCCTCGTTCAGGTTGTAGGTGTCGGGTAAAACCATCACCAGGGTATAGAAAAAACACATATGGAAATCCCAGCATCTTCAACGAGGGACATTCCAAACAGATGGGCTGGTCCTGAACAGTTTAACCCCATGACTGGATTTCGTACCAGAAGACCTCACCAAGCTACAGGGATGGAACAAAAAGTGGCTGGTACAATTCAGTGAAGAAATATGTAAAGTCATGCACCTTGGGAGGGGATATCCAGCACACCAATACCACATGGGAAACACTCCACTATCCACCACAGAGGCAGAGAAAGACATGGGAGTGTATGTTACCAGGCTACCAGTGAAGGGATATCCAGCACACCAATACCACATGGGAAACACTCCACTATCCACCACAGAGGCAGAGAAAGACCTGGGAGTGTATGTTACCAGGCTACCAGTGAAGGGATATCCAGCACACCAATACCACATGGGAAACACTCCACTATCCACCACAGAGGCAGAGAAAGACCTGGGAGTGTATGTTACCAGGCTACCAGTGAAGGGATATCCAGCACACCAATACCACATGGGAAACACTCCACTATCCACCACAGAGGCAGAGAAAGACCTGGGAGTGTATGTTACCAGGCTACCAGTGAAGGGATATCCAGCACACCAATACCACATGGGAAACACTCCACTATCCACCACAGAGGCAGAGAAAGACATGGGAGTGTATGTTACCAGGCTACCAGTGAAGGGATATCCAGCACACCAATACCACATGGGAAACACTCCACTATCCACCACAGAGGCAGAGAAAGACCTGGGAGTGTATGTTACCAGGCTACCAGTGAAGGGATATCCAGCACACCAATACCACATGGGAAACACTCCACTATCCACCACAGAGGCAGAGAAAGACCTGGGAGTGTATGTTACCAGGCTACCAGTGAAGGGATATCCAGCACACCAATACCACATGGGAAACACTCCACTATCCACCACAGAGGCAGAGGAAGACCTGGGAGTGTATGTTACCAGGGTACCAGTGAAGGGATATCCAGCACACCAATACCACATGGGAAACACTCCACTATCCACCACAGAGGCAGAGAGACCTGGGAGTGTATGTTACCAGGCTACCAGTGAAGGCGAAATCTGTGTCAATCGCAGCGGACGGGTTAAGGGCTGTTTGTAAAGAGCGGAAAGAATATTGATTGTTTATGGCTGGGTATATTTTGTTTACTTGTTTATTTTGTACCAATATAAACGCGACTAGAGACTTGTTAACCTTA
>NW_026112002.1:117500-125000 GCF_024679095.1 Eriocheir sinensis
GTGTTCTGTAATTCTTCTTCTTCCTCCTCCTCCTCCTCCTCTTCTTCCTCTTCCTCTCCCGTGTTGAATCTTTATATACTCAATCTTCCTCCTCCTCCTCCTCTTCTTCCTCCTCCTTCTTCTTCCTCCTCCTCCTCCACAACCGCGGAATCTCCCTCCCCCCCCCCTCTTTTTTTTCCTTCATCCCTCCTCCTCCTCCTCCTCCATCAACCTTGCCCAGTTTTCTCCACCACCTCCTCCTCCTCCTCCTCCTCTTCCTCCTCCTCCTCCTCTTCCTCCTCCTCCTCCTCCGGTTCGATTTGTATCAAGTACGTAGTTTGGCACACACACACAAACACACACACACATACACACACACACACACACACATACATACACACACACACACACACATACACACACATATTGCTTTTCTGTATAATTGCTAAATAAAGCGAAGAAAAGTATGTTATATTATAATTTTTTTACCTTCTTTAATAATAATAATAATAATAATAATAATAATAAGAAGAAGAAGAAGAAGAAGAAGAAGAAGAAGAAGAAGAAGGAGAAGAAGAAGGACAAAACAACTATATCAAAATCATTCTCTCTCTCTCTCTCTCTCTCTCTCTCTCTCTCTCTCTCTCTCTCTCTCTCTCTCTCTCTCTCTCTCTCCCGGGATTTTACCTGTAATAAAATACCTGAGAGAGAGAGAGGGGGGATGGGAGGGGACAAAAAACTTTATATTGTATGGGAGACAAGGAGGAGGAGGAGGAGGAGGAGGAGGGGGAAAGGAGGAAGGAAATAAGGAAGGGAAGGGAAGAGAAAAAGAAGGAAGAGAAGGTGGAGGAAAAAGGGGAGAAAGTGGAGGAAACAGAGAAAGAAAGAAAGGAAGGAAGGAAGGAAGGGAGGGAAGGGAAAGAGAGAAGGGAAGGAGGGGAAGGAAAGGGAGGAAACAGGAAAGGAAATAAGGGGGAGAGAGAGAGAGAGAGAGAGAGAGAGAGAGAGAGAGAGAGAGAGAGAGAGAGAGAGAGATAACATAAGAACGTAAAAGTCAGCAAGAGATCGTTAGGTCTGTACACGGCAGCTCCTTTGAACCTTAGCTCCCGTGAACCTAACCCCACCTAATATCGCTGTCCATGAATTTATCTAATCTATTTTTGAATGTGACAATTGTATGGGCACTCACCACGTGACTGCCAAGCCTATTCCACTCACCCACCACTCTGTTAGTATTGGCACCCACCACATGACTGCTAAGCCTATTCCACTCATCCACCACTCTGTTAGTATTGCCACCCACCACATGACTGCTCAGCCTGTTCCACTCATCCACCACTCTGTTAGTAAACCAATTTTTGCCTATGTTCCTGTTGAATCTGAATGTATCCAGTTTAAACTCATTACACCTTGTCCAAACCGGTTCTCTTACCAGCAAAACCTTACCAATATCCCCCTCAGGCTCGCTTTTAGTCACGTTCGTGTGTGTTCATCGTCATCAATGAGCGCCGGTCGACAATAAACTCGCTTTGTTTGGGTCGGCACCAGACATTGGAACCTTTGGGCCCGCTTCCACAGTCTCCTTTCCCGGGGCTGTTTATTTGCATCGGTACCAGACAGAACCTTTGGGCCCGCTTCCACAGTCTCCTTTCCCGGGGCTGTTTATTTGCATCGGTACCAGAGATTGGAACCTTTGGGCCCGCTTCCACAGTCGTCTTTCCCGGGGCTGTTTATTTGCATCGGTACCAGAGATTGGAACCTTTGGGGACGCTTCCACAGTCGTCTTTCCCGGGGCTGTTTATTTGCATCGGTACCAGACAGAACCTTTGGGCCCGCTTCCACGGTCGCCTTTCCCGGGGCTGTTTATTTGCATCGGTACCAGACAGAACCTTTGGGCCCGCTTCCACAGTCACCTTTCCCGGGGCTGTTTATTTGCATCGGTACCAGAGATTGGAACCTTTGGGCCCGCTTCCACAGTCGTCTTTCCCGGGGCTGTTTATTTGCATCGGTACCAGACAGAACCTTTGGACCCGCTTCCACAGTCACCTTTCCCGGGGCTGTTTATTTGCATCGGTACCAGACAGAACCTTTGGGCCCGCTTCCACAGTCTCCTTTCCCGGGGCTGTTTATTTGCATCGGTACCAGAGATTGGAACCTTTGGGCCCGCTTCCACAGTCACCTTTCCCGGGGCTGTTTATTTGCATCGGTACCAGAGATTGGAACCTTTGGGGACGCTTCCACAGTCACCTTTCCCGGGGCTGTTTATTTGCATCGGTACCAGAGATTGGAACCTTTGGGGCCGCTTCCACAGTCACCTTTCCCGGGGCTGTTTATTTGCATCGGTACCAGACAATGGAACCTTTGGGCCCGCTTCCACAGTCACCTTTCCCGGGGCTGTTTATTTGCATCGGTACCAGAGATTGGAACCTTTGGGCCCGCTTCCACAGTCACCTTTCCCGGGGCTGTTTATTTGCATCAGTACCAGAGATTGGAACCTTTGGGCCCGCTTCCACAGTCGCCTTTCCCGGGGCTGTTTATTTGCATCGGTACCAGACAGAACCTTTGGGCCCGCTTCCACAGTCGCCTTTCGCGGGGCTGTTTATTTGCATCGGTACCAGACAGAACCTTTGGGCCCGCTTCCACAGTCGCCTTTCCCGGGGCTGTTTATTTGCATCGGTACCAGACAGAACCTTTGGGCCCGCTTCCACAGTCGCCTTTCGCGGGGCTGTTTATTTGCATCGGTACCAGACAATGGAACCTTTGGGGCCGCTTCCACAGTCGTCTTTCCCGGGGCTGTTTATTTGCATTGGTACCAGAGATTGGAACCTTTGGGCCCGCTTCCACAGTCGTCTTTCCCGGGGCTGTTTATTTGCATCGGTACCAGAGATTGGAACCTTTGGGCCCGCTTCCACAGTCGCCTTTCCCGGGGCTGTCTATTTGCATCGGTACCAGAGATTGGAACCTTTGGGGCCGCTTCCACAGTCGTCTTTCCCGGGGCTGTTTATTTGCATTGGTACCAGAGATTGGAACCTTTGGGCACGCTTCCACAGTCGTCTTTTGCGGGGCTGTTTATTTGCATCGGTACCAGAGATTGGAACCTTTGGGCCCGCTTCCACAGTCGCCTTTCCCGGGGCTGTTTATTTGCATTGGTACCAGAGATTGGAACCTTTGGGCCCGCTTCCACAGTCACCTTTCCCGGGGCTGTTTATTTGCATTGGTACCAGAGATTGGAACCTTTGGGCCCCGCACAGTCACCTTTCCCGGGGCTGTTTATTTGCATTGGTACCAGAGATTGGAACCTTTGGGGCCGCTTCCACAGTCACCTTTCCCGGGGCTGTTTATTTGCATCGGTACCA
This sequence comes from Eriocheir sinensis, assembly GCF_024679095.1. Taxonomy (NCBI): domain Eukaryota; kingdom Metazoa; phylum Arthropoda; class Malacostraca; order Decapoda; family Varunidae; genus Eriocheir; species Eriocheir sinensis. Next base: position 120,836 of record NW_026112002.1, read on the forward strand.
GACAGAACCTTTGGGCACGCTTCCACAGTCGTCTTTCGCGGGGCTGTTTATTTGCATCGGTACCAGACAGAACCTTTGGGCCCGCTTCCACAGTCGCCTTTCCCGGGGCTGTTTATTTGCATCGGTACCAGACAGAACCTTTGGGCCCGGTTCCACAGTCACCTTTCCCGGGGCTGTTTATTTGCATTGGTACCAGACAGAACCTTTGGGCCCGCTTCCACAGTCACCTTTCCCGGGGCTGTTTATTTGCATTGGTACCAGACAGAACCTTTGGGCCCGCTTCCACAGTCACCTTTCCCGGGGCTGTTTATTTGCATTGGTACCAGACATTGGAACCTCTCGTAACGGAGCTCTGGCGGCCGCGGGGGTCCCCAATGAAGCTTACCAATGACGTTAATTAGTAAATAGTACAAAATCTTGCTCTCAAGTGGTTATATTATCCCCTTAAATGGATGTTCAAAAATATTACACAATACAGCAACATGTTACACGGCTTGAATGGTGATATGAGAAAACAATTAGAAGACTTTGCATGACATGAACAAACGTCACCGGCTGCCCAGTAAACGTTCTGCTGAGAATTTGAACTTGATTGATTGATGGCTTACTGTTGCAAAATACACAATACAGGAGAAGGGAGGACTTTAATACTTGTCACTATTATATTCACTTCTTATGCCTATATGGTCAAACTTTCGTGTTATTCTAGATAGCCTCATATGTAGGCCTACACATAACAAAACCAGCCCTGTTACGTAAAAAATAAATGTGAAGTCTGCTAAATATGTGTGAATAATGAACAAATGTAATGAATATATCTAGGGGAAGTGTCGTGGCGATATATACCAAATAATAGAACTTTAATACTTGTCTCCATAATGAATAAATTTTTAAGTATTATCCCAAGAAAATACTCCTATTAGGCTATCAGCAGATTTGAGCCGTGAATTTCGACACTCCCCATTTTTTCATGATATCTATTCTTCACAGTTATTTTTTATATTTATTCTTTACGCTTGCTTTTTGTAGGTTTATTTTCACATTTATCCTTTACAATCCTCCGGTCACCTGATGTAACGTTGTCATTTCCCGCCGCTACGGTATACCAACACTGCGGAATCATGCGCCTTCGTCCATTCATGCCCATCACCACAAAAACAGCAATGTGAAAGCAGATTGAGACGATGGTAATAGCTCGTAACAAGATGGTAGGGCCTTTGGTTAGGGGGCGTACCAGACTGCCAGGCCTGTTCCACTCATCCACCACTCTGTTAGTATTGGCACTCACTCACCACATGACTGCCAGGCCTGTTCCACTCATCCACCACTCTGTTAGTATTGGCACTCACTCACCACATGACTGCCAGGCCTGTTCCACTCATCCACCACTCTGTTAGTATTGGCACTCACTCACCACATGACTGCCAGGCCTGTTCCACTCATCCACCACTCTGTTAGTATTGGCACTCACTCACCACATGACTGCTCAGCCTGTTCCACTCATCCACCACTCTGTTAGTATTGGCACTCACTCACCACATGACTGCTCAGCCTGTTCCACTCATCCACCACTCTGTTAGTATTGGCACTCACTCACCACATGACTGCCAGGCCTGTTCCACTCATCCACCACTCTGTTAGTATTGGCACTCACTCACCACATGACTGCCAGGCCTGTTCCACTCATCCACCACTCTGTTAGTATTGACACTCACCACATGACTGCCCAGCCTGTTCCACATATCCACCACCTGTTAGTAATTTAATTTTTGCCTGTCCTTGTTGAATCTGAATTTATCCAGTTTAAACCCATTGCTTCGTGTCCTACCCGGTTCTCTTTCCAGGAAAACCTTACCAATATCCCCGTTATTAAAGCCCTTGATCCATTTATAAACCTCGATCATGTCTCCACGCACCCTTCGCCTTTCTAGAGAATGCAAGTTTAACTGTTTGAGTCTTTCCTCGTATGGCAAGTTTCTGAACCCCTGAATCATCTTAGTCATCCTCCTCTGCACCGATTCTAACATTTTGATATCCATTCTATAGTAAGGTGACCAGAACTGAACCGCATAGTCAAGATGAGGTCCAACTAATGTTAAATATAGTTTGAGGAAGACTTCGGCGGGGAAGGAAAGGGAGGAAACAGAAAGGGAAAAAGAGGAGGAATGGAGATAAGAAGGGAAGACGGGGGAGAGAGAAAGGAGAGAGAGAGAGAGAGAGAGAGAGAGAGAGAGAAGAGGGATTAGAAAGGAAGGAAAGGGAGGGAGAGAGAGAAAGGAGGAGGAGGAGGAGGAAGAGGAGGAGAAGACGAAGAAATGAAAAATAATGAAAACAATATCACGAATTTTTTTTTTTTTATTATTTCTGGGCATTTTAGGTTTATTTTAGGGGAGAGAGAAGTGGATTCCCCTCTCTCTCTCTCTCTCTCTCTCTCTCTCTCTCTCTCTCTCTGGAATGGAAGCAAAGAAGAAGAAGAAAAGGGAAGAGAATTATATATAGAGAGAAGGAAGGAAGAACAGTGGAAGAAAAATAAAGAAAGAAGGAAGGAAAGAAGGAAGGAAGGAAGGAAGAAAAAGGAAGAAAGGAAAAATAAAGAAATAAAACAAAAAGATGAAATAGAAAATGAAAACCAAAATCATTATTATTATTATTATTATTATTATTATTATTATTATTATTATTATTATTATTATTATTATTATTATTATTATTATTATTATTATTATCTATTTCTCTCTCTCTCTCTCTCTCTCTTCCATGCCTCGCTTCCTTCAACTCAATTTCTTTATCTAACCCTTCAAGGCTAGGCTATGCACGGATGAGTAGTTACTTTATACCCCGTGAAATAGTAGTAGTAGTAGTAGTAGTAGTAGTAGTAGTAGTAGTAGAGCAAGTCGTTTGTTAGTGTGAAAAATCCCAGAATATTTCATCACAAGCTCATCTATTTGTAAGGGTCTGATAAAATCGTGTTTGTGGCAATACTGGGACTTGTTATTTCATGAGTTATTGCGTGATTCTTTGGTGTTACTCTGTGAATGACTACTGAAACACTTGTACGCACCGCCATTGTTCCGATGAGATTGTTGTAAAAACTTTCATTGGGGCAAAACGCTCCACTTAACAATACTTAATTTTTCCTGCTAACTGACTCACAACTTCACTGAACAACGATAAGGACAAAGTGTTCTCTGTTTCTTTTATATGAATATCAATTTTATGTTCATTCACTCAACTCACAACCGAGAGAGCCCAGGTTCGATTCCCGGGTGGAGTGGAAAAATTTGGGCGGTTTTTCCGATACCCTACGCCCCTGTCCACCCAGCAGTGAATGGATACCAGGTATTAATCGGGGGTTGTGTCCCGTCTCCTGGGGTCTGTTCCCTTCTCCTATAATTCCTTCCCCTTCTGTCTCTCTCCGGCATATGACCACAGATGTTGCGCCGACTAAACCAAACTTTCCCTTCTCCTATAATTCCTTCCCCTTCTGTCTCTCTCCGGCATATGACCACAGATGTTGCGCCCACTAAACAAAACTTTCCCTTCTCCTATAATTCCTTCCCCTTCTGTCTCTCTCCGGCGTATGACCACAGATGTTGCGCCCACTAAACGAAACTTTCCCTTCTATAATTCCTTCCCCTTCTGTCTCTCTCCGGCATATGACCACAGATGTTGCGCCCACTAAACAAAACCTTCCCTTCTCCTATAATTCCTTCCCCTTCTGTCTCTCTCCGGCATATGACCACAGATGTTGCGCCGACTAAACAAAACTTTCCCTTCTATAATTCCTTCCCCTTCTGTCTCTCTCCGGCATATGACCACAGATGTTGCGCCGACTAAACAAAACTTTCCCTTCTCCTATAATTCCTTCCCCTTCTGTCTCTCTCCGGCATATGACCACAGATGTTGCGCCCACTAAACAAAACTTTCCCTTCTCCTGTAATTCCTACCCCTTCTGTCTCTCTCCGGCATATGACCACAGATGTTGCGCCCACTAAACAAAACTTTCCCTTCTCCTATAATTCCTACCCCTTCTGTCTCTCTCCGGCATATGACCACAGATGTTGCGCCCACTAAACAAAACTTTCCCTTCTCCTATAATTCCTTCCCCTTCTGTCTCTCTCCGGCATATGACCACAGATGTTGCGCCGACTAAACAAAACTTTCC
>NW_026112002.1:127500-162500 GCF_024679095.1 Eriocheir sinensis
ACATCCTTCTATCCTAATCCACTCGTGAGTCACAAAGTCATCCTATTCGAGCGTGGAGGCGTCTAGGTAAGGAGGAGGAGGTGGAGGAGGAGAAGGACAGAAGGGAGGGGCTTTTTTCTTCCCCTTTGTGGCTGGGGGGCGAGGGGGTGCAGGAGGGGGGGAGGGGGGAACCTACAAAACCCCAAGGTACCTGCCTGCACCCCGCACAAGATCCAGTTCCTTGCTAGCAGACGGAGAAGATATCCTAACCTCCCCCTTCTGCAGTAGTAACGCGTCTCCTTCAGTACGACCCTTATGGCGATGCCTAAGGTAAGGTAGGGATGGTTTAGGCCCCCCCTTAAACCAACCCCCAAATTCACCCCGGGATCCCCCCCCCCCTGTGGTATTAAGGGTATTGTTAAGGGATATTGTGTGACCTTGGTGGTAGTGGTGGTGGTGGTGGTAGGAGGTGGAGGAGGCGGATAGTAGAAGTGGTGAAAGATTGTAGATACAGTTAACTCTTGCATCAGGGAGTTGGACAGCTCAGGGATTTTTTTTTTATTTCTCATTTTTATCATTTTTGTCCTTATTTCCAAACATTACTCATCAATATTAGTTTTACCATCATTATTTATTTATTTTTTATTACGTCAGTCATTCAATAACTTTCTTTTTATTTATTTTCGTAATATAATGTCAGAAGTTAACCTTTCTTTATTCACGTTTCGAAAATATAAATATCTCATTATTATTAGGCTATTATTTTTTTTTTTATGCATTGTAGTTCACCTTTTGAAATCATAGTTTTTTCTTTTATTTGTTTTCCTGCAACATTGAATTTCACCCTTATGTCAACTTTGTACTACTAATATATATCCTTTATAGCCTTGAATGTGAAGTTTTAAATAGCCTGCTTATATTTAATTACTTATATTTACGTTTAGAACTACGCATTGACAACTTAGATTTATCCTTCAATTCTTTTCTATACTTAAATATATCATTAATAGCTTTGAATGTGGTGTTTAAAATAGCCTACTTACACTTATTTACTTGTATATATCTTTAGAACTACGTATTTGAAACTTAGATTTTTCCTTCAACTTTTCTTTACTTAAATCTATCCTTATTAGCTTTAAATGTAGTGTTTAAAATAGCTTACTTACATTTATTTACTTGTATATATTTTTAGAACTACGTATTTGAAACTTAGATTTTTCCTTCAACTTTTCTTTACTTAAATCTATCCTTATTAGCTTTGAATGTTGAGTTTAAAATAGCCTATCTACATATATTTATTTATATTTATCTTAAGAACTACGTATTTGCAACTTAGATTTTTCCTTCAGTTTTTCTCTTTACTTAAATCTGTCCATACTAGCTTTGAATGTGGAGTTTAAAATAGCCTATCTACATATATTTATTTATATTTATCTTAAGAACTACGTATTTGCAACTTAGATTTTTCCTTCAGTTGTTCTCTATACTTAAATATATTCTAATTAGCTTTGAATTTGGAGTTTATGATAGCCTATTTACACTTATTTACTTATATTTACTCTCCGTTATTTATTTTAATTTTTAGAGCTATTTACAACTTAACATATAGGCTTCAACTCTTCGCTATACTTAAATTTATCCTTCAATTCTTTACTACTTCATTCTTATAACTCTTTAGCGGTGGTCATTTATTACATGTATTAATTTATTTAACTCTTCGCAATCTCTATGTATCTTTTGAACTATTTACAACTTATATTTAGCCTTCAACTCTTCGCTAAACTTAAATTTATCCTTCAATTCTTTACTATTTCATCCTTGACTCTTCTATTCACTTTTATTTAACGCTTCGCTATCTATATATATCTTTTGAACTATTTACAACTTATATTTAGCCTTCAACTCTTTGCTATACTTAAATTTATCCTTCAATTCTTTACTATTTCATCCTTGACTCTCCTATTCACTTCTATTTAACGCTTCGCTATCTATATATATCTTTAGAACTATTTACAACTTATATTTAGCCTTCAACTCTTCGCTAAACTTAAATTTTTCCTTCAATTCTTTACTATTTCATCCTTGACTCTTCTATTCACTTTTATTTAACGCTTCGCTATCTATATATATCTTTTGAACTATTTACAACTTATATTTAGCCTTCAACTCTTCGCTAAACTTAAATTTATCCTTCAATTCTTTACTATTTCATCCTTGACTCTTCTATTCACTTTTATTTAACGCTTCGCTATCTATATATATCTTTTGAACTATTTACAACTTACATATAGCCTTCAACTCTTTGCTAAACTTAAACTTTTCCTTCAATTCTTTACTATTTCATCCTTGACTCTTCTATTCACTTTTATTTAACGCTTCGCTATCTATATATATCTTTAGAACTATTTACAACTTATATTTAGCCTTCAACTCTTCGCTAAACTTAAACTTTTCCTTCAATTCTTTACTATTTCATCCTTGACTCTTCTATTCACTTTTATTTAACGCTTCGCTATCTATATACATCTTTTGAACTATTTACAACTTATATTTAGCCTTCAACTCTTCGCTAAACTTAAATTTTTCCTTCAATTCTTTACTATTTCATTCTTATAACTTTTTCGCTGTGGTCAGAAAGTCGTGTTCAATACCTTTTCCGAGGACAAAAAAGTGGGGCACCGCAGAGTCACGGAGATGTGCACCGTGGCCACGCGCAGCTTTGTGTAGCTCCTCCTCCTTCTTTAGCTTAACCTTGCGGCAGGCGGGCAAGCGTGTCGAGGCTCAGGTAGGTACTTCCCCTTCCCTCATCCCCCCAGACAAAAACACTGGTTATCTTGTGTTGCTCGGCTTTACCCCGCGGCCAGGCCAGGATACCCCCGCCCTGCTGCTGCCCTCCCCCCCCCCCCCCCACACACACACACACACGCACACGCACGGGGCGGCGAGGTCTTTCTGGTTGCGTGAAAATGACTGTCCGTTTCTTTATCCTGACCGCAGGTGGTGGCGGCGGTGTTGGCTCTGGCCCTCACCTGCTGCCTGTGCTCTGCCGCCAGCACGGGGAAGGCTCAGCAGCAGCAGCAGGAAGCAGCGGAGACACCTGCCGTGGCCGTCGACACGCCCCCTGCTGACGCGGCGCAGACCACCACAGCCGCTGCGGAGGGCAGCGACGCGGCGGCCGAGGCGGCGGACGGGAAGCGGGACAAGCGCTACTTCCCGTACGTGCCGCCCTGGTACACCGGGCCGCTGCCTGGCGTGCTGGACCTGGCCACCGCCTACCCCAGCTGGTCAGCGGGCTACTACGAGCAGCACGCAAGACACGGCTACAATCCCTACTGGTCCTACCGCGGGCACGACTCCTACTACTGCGCCTACCCCGGCCACTACCCGCACGCCCGCGGCACCCCGCCGCGCGGTGACTTCCCCCAGCAGGCGGGCTCCTTCAGCGGACACCAACCCCACGCCACGGCGTTCCCGGGCGGGATGCAGGGTCAGGAGCAGCCCGGCGGAACCATGCCCTTGGTGTCACCTGGTGGCTCAGGTAGACCAGGGCTAGTAGGGTCATTTCCTGGACCAGGGCCATTTGGTGGACCAGTAAGTACTGGACCGGGTGGACAAGGGCCATTTGGTGGACCAGTAAGTACTGGACCGGGTGGACAAGGGCCATTTGGTGGACCAGTAAGTACTGGACCGGGTGGACCAGGATCATTTGGTGAACCAGGAAGTAATGGACCGGGTGGACAAGGGCCATTTGGTGGACCAGTAAGTACTGGACCGGGTGGACCAGGATCATTTGGTGGACCAGTAAGTAATGGACCGGGTGGACAAGGGCCATTTGGTGGACCAGGAAGTAATGGACCGGGTGGACAAGGGCCATTTGGTGGACCAGGAAGTAATGGACCGGGTGAACAAGGGCCATTTGGTGGACCAGTAAGTAATGGACCGGGTGGACCAGGGCCATTTGGTGGACCAGGAAGTAATGGACCGGGTGGACAAGGGCCATTTGGTGGACCAGGAAGTAATGGACCGGGTGGACCAGGGCCATTTGGTGGACCAGGAAGTAATGGACCGGGTGGACCAGGGCCATTTGGTGGACCAGGAAGTAATGGACCGGGTGGACCAGGGCCATTTGGTGGACCAGGAATTAATGGACCGGGTGGACCAGGGCAATTTGGTGGACCAGGAAGTAATGGACCGGGTGGACCAGGGCCATTTGGTGGACCAGGAAGTAATGGACCGGGTGGACCAGGGCAATTTGGTGGACCAGGAAGTAATGGACCGGGTGGACCAGGGCCATTTGATGGACCAGGAAGTAATGGACCGGGTGGACCAGGGCCATTTGGTGGACCAGGAAGTAATGGACCGGGTGGACAAGGGCCATTTGGTGGACCAGGAAGTAATGGACCGGGTGGACCAGGATCATTTGGTGGACCAGGAGGTAATGGACCGGGTGGACCAGGATCATTTGGTGGACCAGGAGGTAATGGACCGGGTGGACCAGGATCATTTGGTGGACCAGGAGGTAATGGACCGGGTGGACCAGGATCATTTGGTGGACCAGGAGGTAATGGACCGGGTGGACCAGGATCATTTGGTGGACCAGGAGGTAATGGACCGGGTGGACCAGGATCATTTGGTGGACCAGGAGGTAATGGACCGGGTGGACCAGGATCATTTGGTGGACCAGGAGGTAATGGACCGGGTGGACCAGGATCATTTGGTGGACCAGGAGGTAATGGACCGGGTGGACCAGGATCATTTGGTGGACCAGGAGGAAATGGACCGGTGGACCAGGATCATTTGGTGGACCAGGAGGTAATGGACCGGGTGGACCAGGATCATTTGGTGGACCAGGAGGTAATGGACCGGGTGGACCAGGATCATTTGGTGGACCAGGAGGTAATGGACCGGGTGGACCAGGATCATTTGGTGGACCAGGAGGTAATGGACCGGGTGGACCAGGATCATTTGGTGGACCAGGAAGTAATGGACCGGGTGGACCAGGATTATTTGGTGGACCAGGAAGTAATGGACCGGGTGGACCAGGATCATTTGGTGGACCAGGAGGTAATGGACCGGGTGGACCAGGATTATTTGGTGGACCAGGAAGTAATGGACCGGGTGGACCAGGATCATTTGGTGGACCAGGAAGTAATGGACCGGGTGGACCAGGATCATTTGCAGGTCCAGGCAGCAGCCCCTTTGGCGGCCCAGGGGACGACAAACCCTTCGGTAGCCCAGGCGGTAGACCCTCAATGGGGCCAGGTGGAGACAAGCCCTTCGGTGGTCCAGGCAGTAGCCCCTTCGGTGGTCCAGGAGACGACAAGCCCTTCGGTGGTCCAGGCAGTAGCCCCTTCGGTGGTCCTGGCAGTAGCCCCTTCGGGGGTCCAGGCAGCAGCCCCTTCGGTGGTCCAGGAGACGACAAGCCCTTCGGGGGTCCAGGCAGCAGCCCCTTCGGTGGTCCAGGAGACGACAAGCCCTTCGGTGGTCCAGGCAGTAGCCCCTTCGGTGGTCCAGGAGACGACAAACCCTTCGGTGGTCCTGGCAGCAGCCCCTTCGGTGGTCCAGGAGACGACAAGCCCTTCGGGGGTCCAGGCAGCAGCCCCTTCGGTGGTCCAGGAGACGACAAACCCTTCGGCGGTCCAGGCAGCAGCCCCTTCGGTGGTCCAGGAGACGACAAGCCCTTCGGCGGTCCAGGCAGCAGCCCCTTCGGTGGTCCAGGAGACGACAAGCCCTTCGGTGGTCCAGGAGACGACAAGCCCTTCGGCGGTCCAGGCAGCAGCCCCTTCGGTGGTCCAGAAGACGACAAGCCCTTCGGCAGCCCAGGCGGTAGGCCCTCAATGGGGCCAGGTGGGGACAAGCCCTTCGGGAGTTCAGGGAGCAGCCCCTTCGATGGTCCAGGAGACGACAAACCCTTCGGTGGTCCAGGCAGTAGCCCCTTCGGTGGTCCAGGAGACGACAAACCCTTCGGTGGTCCTGGCAGTAGCCCCTTCGGTGGTCCAGAAGACGACAAGCCCTTCGGCAGCCCAGGCGGTAGGCCCTCAATGGGGCCAGGTGGGGACAAGCCCTTCGGGAGTTCAGGGAGCAGCCCCTTCGATGGTCCAGGCAGCAAGCCCTCCGGCGGCCCAGGGGACGACAAGCCCTTCAGCAGCCCAGGCGGTAGGCCCTCAGTGGGGCCAGGTGGGGACAAGCCCTTCGGTGGTCCAGGCAGCAAGCCCTTCGGCGGCCTGAGCTCCAGCTTCATCAATGGTCCTGGGGGAAGCAAGCCCTCTGGAGGTTCCCCAATCAAAGCCACCCCTTCCGGCAGCGACCCCAAGTTCCCCCCTTTCAGCCTCCTGGGGTCCGGGTCCCCCTTCTCAGGGGACAAGAATGACTTGCGGGTGAGGGACACGCAGGCGGTGCTCTCCGAGGACAACGGCGCCGCCAAGCCCTGAACCACGCCGGCACTGATGCAGAATGGGCCCCTCTCTCTCTCTCTCTCTCTCTCAAACCTCTTCCCTGGCTTGCATTGCAATAAAAGGAATAAAAAGTCTCCACAAGTGTTTTGATTCACGTGCCTATCACCAACTCCGAGGCCGGACACAGGGGTGGGTGGGTAGCTCTTGCAGTGATCGGGGAAGGGAGAGTTTGAGAAAATATTGACTCAGACTCCAACTGGTAAGGTTGTGACTCCGACTCCACCTCCCCCCCCCCTCTCTCTCTCTCTTCTGCAGTACAGTGGTAGGCAAATCAAACTCCGCCACACCACACCACACCACACCACACACCACCCCGCAGGCATGGGTTCAAGTTTTTTTTTTTTTTTTTATACGAGTTCGAGTACGATTACCTACATTGCGATATCACGAATTCAAGTATACGAGTAAAGTACTAATTTTGCAGCTGAACTCGGGTCCAAGTACTGTGACTTAACCATGAGATTTTTTTCTGCTTGTTTTTGTTTTTGACCCGAAATTGACCTCTCTTTCGGCTTTACTTATATCTTTAATAGGAGCGGCGTGTAGCGGGCTTTTTTTTCTTAACTCTTTTTTTTATTGGCCTTGAGCCGTGTTCTCTGATGTAAAAAAAAAATGTCAAACTTCCCCCACACAAAAGCTCATACAAATAGTCACTAACTCAGTCCAACGAGAGAAAGAGAGATAAAAGAGAGAAGAGAGAGAGAATGAAAGGGAAATACGGACGAATAGAATAAAGAATGTGAATGATGGAAGAGAGAGAGAGAGAGAGAGAGAGAGAGTCTTCAATAGGTTCGACTCACGCCAGGAACATCAAGACGTAAATGCTATTAAATACAAGGTCATGAATTCATCCCAGACACCCCAAAAGGCTACTACCATATCCTAAAACCACAATGAGTTTGGTCCATTAGCCCAAAATTGTAGAAATACCTTAAGTAAACGAGTTTTATCATAAGTGGTATATTGATTGATTGATTGACTGTTGCATTTAACGACAAAGGAGAAGGGAGGAACATGCCATCCCAACCCCCAGGCATTACAGTGTGATTGATTGATGATTGATTGATAGTTTATTGTTGCAGGTAAACAACAAGGGAGAAGGGAGGAACATGCCATCCCAACCCCCAGGCATTACAGTGTGATTGATGATTGATTGATGAAGGCATTACAGTGTGATTTGATTGATATTGATTGATGATTTTATTGTTATTGTAAACAGCATTACAGTGTGATTGATTGATGATTGATTGATAGTTTATTGTTGCAGGTAAACAACAAGGGAGAAGGGAGGAACATGCTATCCCAACCCCCAGGCATTACAGTGTGATTGATTGATGATTGATTGATAGTTTATTGTTGCAGGTAAACAACAAGGGAGAAGGGAGGAACATGCTATCCCAACCCCCAGGCAGGACAGTGTGATTATACAACTATTAATACATGTGTAGGGAGCACCATGAAACTAAAGATACAATGGTAGGAAGGAAAGCACAAGATATAGTACACGAAAACAATCGTTCCTTACCTCCTTCGATACCTCGCAAAGATAAACGTTTCCCGCAATGTTGCTGCCACTCGCTCAAACGTTTGCGCAGACTCAGCTTCTCATACAGCTTATCTTGTGGGTCCTACAAGTATCTATGCTGCCTAACTTCTTCTAGCAATGCCACCTCGGTCTCCCAGCTCCAAATCTTGCTGTCTGTATATGTCATTTCTTGTTTTATTGGCGCCGACATGTACTCAGCCGCCACTCGGGAATAGGTACAAGACGGACTCGCTCACCTGCAGAACACCTGTCGCGGGAAGGGCTCCCAGACCAAGACCCAGACCAACTATTACTACTACTACTACTACTACTACTACTACTACTACTACTACTACTACTACTACCTGTATTGCCGCCTTAATTACTCTCTCTTGACCTCCATCGCCTTGTATCGGCTCCTAGGTCCTCCTCCTCTTCCTCATAACATATATATTATTCAACCTTCCTCACTTCAAATATCAAGATAGGCTGGAACATCTCACTATAAGAATTCAAATGGGTCAAGGGTTACAACAAAGGCGATATAAGTAAAGTACTGAGAACCAGCCAGCAGGGTAGAACACGCAGTAATGGATTTAAATATGAAAAGTATAGATTTAGGAGAGATATAGGCAAGCATTGGTTTGGTAATTGGGTGGTGGGGGAATGGAATAGACTCAGCAATCACATAGTCAGTACAGGGACGATATAGCTTGTTTTAAGAGTAGACTGGATAGCTACATGGACGAGGATGACATGTAGGTGGCAATGGGGGGAATCTGGAGCTGCTCTGTGTAGGCCATCATATATAGGCCTCCTGCAGTCTCCCTTTGTTCTTGTGTTCTTATGTTCAGACACGTTTTCTATCACCTTATGTTGGGGAGACTTTTGTTTTCATAGGTTCGATTTCTTGGTAGTTTGTACATCATTGATAAATTTGATATGCCTGTAATGATAGCTACAATCTTACATTTAATTATTTTTTGGTAAAGATTGGTTTTAGTAGCGTGATGCCTCATTCCCTGCCTTATCAAACATCACTAGCTCTTCATATAATTTTTTCTACCTACACATGTATTAATAGTTGTATAATCACACTCTGCCCTGCCTGGGGGTTGGGATGGCATGTTCCTCCCTTCTCCCTTGTTGTTTACCTGCAACAATAAACTATCAGTCAATCAATCATATTTTCTACAAACGTTCAACAATCATGGAAACGCTTTCAAAATCCAATTCAAGGACTATTTAGTGTTGAAAATAGGGGATGATATTAAGGAAAGCGCAGCCCCATCTGGCGGCGGCGTTGCACCCAGAGTTGTTGTTCTTGGTGTTGGTAATAATTTTATCACTATTATCAAGAGACCGTTGAAGAGGCTGCCTGCACACGTCATGGTCTTAACTAACCATGTGCAATACAATAAACACTAAAACAAACACTTCATCTACCATCCAAACCCTTAAATAAACCATAAATAAACACTTAAAACCCTTAAAACACCCTCTAATCCACCTCCACCGCTGCTCTTCTGTTAAACGTCCTTGTGAGGGTGACTCGTATAAAACACGTATTGGAAACTATACGTGTGTGCGTTTGTGTGTTTGTTTGAGTGGAATATGTTGACTCCGCTAACATGACCATGAAGATATCAGATAAGGAGGCCTACAGACTACTAGGCCTACCACTGGGTAAGGTCTATGGTGATTTTGGGGCACTATGGAAGACGTGTATGGTACCTGTATTGGTGGTTGACTCCTGGTAGGCTTTGTTTTGGTTAAGTATGGTTGATGTTTCCTGGTTATTTATGGTTGTATTTGTGTTTTATTCATGTTTTCTTTGGTTAATGAGGGATTTGAGGTATATAGGGCATGTATGGTACTTGTATGTTTCCTGTCTACCTCCTATGCCCTTGTTTTAGTTGGGTATGGTTCATATTTTGTTATTTATGGTTATTTAATGGTTTTCCTTCATATATATCGCTCATTTTAGTTAATTACAGGTGTGTGTTTGTATATAACGTGTATGGTACCTGTATGTCTTGTTTAATTCCTGTAGCATAAGTTTGGTTTCGTATAGTTCATGTTTTCTGTTAGTTATGGTTATTTAATGGTTTTCCTTCATACATATCACTCATTTTAGTTAATTACAGGTGTGTGTTTGTATATAACGTGTATGGTACCTGTATGTCTTGTTTAATTCCTGTAGCATAGTTTTGGTCTCGTATGATTCGTGTTTTCTGTTAGTTATGGTTATTTAATGGTTTTCCTTCATATATATCACTCATTTTAGTTAATTAAGGCTGGCTGTCATATATTTCCAGGATTAATTTGTCACATATTTCCAGGTATAATTTGTCATATATTTCCAGGTTAATCTGTTGGTTTGGTCATCAAGGTCGTGTTTTTCAAGGTTAACTTTCCCCCAAAGTGTCCAAGGCCCATATGGTTCCCTTCCCTTTGACCCACCTGGTTTTTGCAATGTTGTAATGTTATTTATTCAACATGGTCATATATATTTCTCCTGGTGTCGTGTTCCCTTCTGTTTCTTCTCGATTTGGGTGCAATTCTATATATTTCCCCTTTTGAGCTGAGGCCTTTTATATGTGTGGTACGAGAGCCGCGTGATGGGTGACCCCTGGCTGACGGGTTAAGGAATGGCTTTCCCATCTCACTGGTCACTGGTTTGATTCCTGGTACCAGCAAAACCCTTCTGGTATAATTCCAGATGTCACCCGCCTCACAGCAAAGAACACCTTGGTGCTGTATGATGTATTTTTTGGTAAAGATTCGTTTTAGGTCCGTGCCAGTATCTCATAATCTACTTTATGAAACATCAGTATCTCTTCATATATCTTTTCTACAAACCTTCAACAGTCATGGAAACGCTTTGAAAATCCAATTCAAGGACTTTTTTTTTACTCTTGAAAATAGGGGATAATGTTTACGAAAGCGCGTCGCCTCCTCTGCTGGCCGCGGCGACGCTGCAGCCGCCGCCGCAAAATAGCTCACAGAGGGCTTAGGGTCGGGGAGCATATTTAAACTACTCCAACCGAACTTTACGACCTCCCTCGATTATTCACGAAATTTGGCGCGCGCGGCGATCCCGGATACGGTGCGGGACGTTGTTTTGGCCCGGCCGTAGTGAAGGGGTTAACCTAACTAAACTAATCTAACTAACCTAACATAACTAATTTCATCTCACTAATTTAACTGTGCTGTAACACATACTTAAGAAGCCGCATATGTGAGGACTGCAGCCACATATACTAAATAGCCTAGCCACATAACCTAACCACATACACAAGGCCTGAGCTTAAAAGGGTAGACAGGGGATTATTGACGAGAGGGTAGCCTACTAATTTTGAGACGCTGCCTGCTTATATCTGGGCAAAATACGGTGCTGTTTATTATGGAGGTAGTATTTATCTCTGGAAATCAATATATGACTGACTTTTCAATGTCTATCGTGCACCCATGGAGGTAGAATTGATGGAGTTGACACGGCCTGCTAGTCCCATTCATTGAGGTATAGCCGATGAACTGTCAAATTCACGGACAAAAGATGGGGGTGGGCGAGCCTGGCCGAGCCCATTAAGAGGGAGCCTGACCTGAGAACACCTGACCCCCGCCCGTAAAAATGTCAGCTTGGGCGGATTCACTTAATTGGGCCGTGTCAACTCCACCAATTCTACCTCCATGGGTGCACGATAGCCATTGAAAAGTCAGTCATATATTGATTTCCAGAGATAAATAGTACCTCCATAATAAACAGCATCATATTTTACCCAGAAATAAGCAGGCAGCGTCTCAAAATTAGTAGGCTACCCTCTCGTCAATAATCCCCTATCTACCCTTTTAAGCTCAGGCCTTGTATATGTGGTTAGATTATGTGGCTAGGCTATTTAGTATATGTGGCTGCAGTCCTCACATATGCGGCTTCTTAAGTATGTGTTACAGCACGGTTAAATTAGTGAGATGAAATTGGTTATGTTAGGTTAGTTAGATTAGTTTAGTTAGGTTAATCCCTTCACTACGGCCGGGCCAAAACAGCGTCCCGCACCGTATCCGGGATCGCCGCGCACGCCAAATTTCAAATGTCGCTATTGAATATAACAAGTTGAAGGGGTTAAGTATATGTTACAGCACAGTTAAATGTTATGTTAGCTTAGTTAGATTAGTTTAGCTAGGTTAGATTAGTTTGGCTGGTTAGATTAGATTAAGTTTGTTAGATTAGAATAAATTAGATTAAATTAGGTTAGGTTAGTTTAGTTAGATTGGTATAGTTAGATTATATTAGTTAGGTTAAATTTGTTTAGCTGGTTAGATTAGATTAAGTTTGTTAGATTAGGTTAGTTAGATTAGAATAGATTAGTTAGATTAAATTAGGTTAGGTTAGTTTAGCTAGATTGGTATAGTTAGATTAGTTTGTTAGATTACGTTAGTTAGATTAGAATAGATTAGTTAGATTAAATTAGGTTAGGTTAGTTAGATTAGTTAGGTTAGGTAAGTTAGATTAAATTAGGTTAGTATAGTTAGATTAGATAGGTTAGGTTAGATTAGAATAGATTAGTTTAGTTAGATTAATTTCATTGGGTTAAGTTAAATTATATTGGTAGGAAGACGAACGGGGAAATATATGAAAGTTTGACGCTAAAACTGTAACCACGCCATTATTTACAAGACAGTTTTATATACAAGATAATTATTAGTCTCATTTTTTGTGTGATTTATATTAACCCAACCTTCATACTCTCTCTCTCTCTCTCTCTCTCTCTCTCTCTCTCTCTCTCTCTCTCTCTCTCTCTCTCTCTCTCTCTCTCTCTCTCACAGGTGTGGATAAAGAAGCAATTATGAAGAAATATAAGAAGCTCTCCATTACACTATCGACGAGCAAGAGACCAGAGGATAAAAAGGTAGGGAGGAGGAGGAAGAAGAGGAGGAAGAGGAGGAGAAGTAGATGGAGGTGGTGAAGTAGAAGGGAAAGGATGAGATGGAGGAGGAGGAGGAGGAAGAAGAAAATGGAGATAGATGAGGAGGAGGAGAAGGTATGGAAAATGAGAATGGAGGTTTAGGAGGAGGAGGAGGAGGAGGAAGAAGGAGGTATAGAAGAACAAGAAGAGGAGGAGGAGGAGGAGGAGGAAGAAAGTTAAAAATAGAGAAAAGGAAGAAGAGAAGGAGAAGGAGGAGGAGGAGGAGATAACATAGAAGGAAGAGAAGAGATAATACAGAAATGGAGGAGGAGGAGGAGGAAGAAAAGGAGAAGAGGAAGACAGTATGAAGGAAAGAAGAGGAGGAAGAGGAGGAGGAAGAAGAGGAGGAGAAAAGTACAAAATAAATAATAATAAAAATAATCAGAGAAAACACCATCACCACCAAACATTGGGTGATCGTAATCTAAAATCGACAATCAATTTCAATCAATTACAGTTTTTAAAGTAACCTCAAGCTTAATTGACTACCCTCTTGTTTTCTTTAAGTTATCGCAATCGTAATCAAATGCATTAAAAATCTAATCATAACCTCTACTACTTTTGCAACTACATTATCAAAATTTTAGTTAACAGTCTCGTCCACCAATTAGATTTTTCGTACGGTACAGTCTGCAAAAAAAGGATCGGACACTCAACGGTCGACTGGGTAGACTGAGCAGAACCTGTAGACATGGTTTTGTGTTGGTTAGGTGGGTGCCAGTGGGTAGATTTGAGCCACTGGTATCTACCGAGCCAACACAAAACCATGCTCAAATTCTGTGCAGTCGACGCAAAGCTGGTAGATACTTTTTTTGCCCACTGTACATGTGTAGGAAATTTGCAAGTTCTCCTTCAGTCCTTCCTGTAATCACAATTGTAACCACCACCACCACCACCACCACCACTAACCACCACCACCACCACTACCACCATCACTAACCACCATCACTAACCACCACTAACCACCACCACCACCATCACCACTAACCACCATCACTAACCACCATCACAACCACCATCACCACTAACCACCACCACCACTAACCACCACCACCACCACTAACCACCACCACCACCACTAACCACCATCTCTCACCACCACAGAAATTGGAGATGGTGATCGCAGCCTATAATCGCCTATTACCACAACCACCACCACACAACCACAACCAAAATCACAAAGGTAAGGATTAGGGTAGCTAGGATTAACTGAATGGGTGACTGGTTGACTGACTGACTGACTGGGTGGCTGGTTGACTGACTGACTGACTGACTGACTGACTGACTGGGTGGGTGGGTGACTGACTGACTGACTGACTGACTGGGTGACTGACTGGCTGACTGACTGACTGATGGGTGACTGACTGACTGGGTGACTGACTGGCTGACTGACTGACTGACTGACTGATGGGTGACTGACTGACTGGGTGACTGACTGACTGACTGACTGACTGACTGACTGACTGGCTGACTGACTGACTGACTGACTGACTGACTAACTGACTGACTGACTGACTGACTGGGTGACTGACTGACTGACTGACTGACTGACTGACTGGGTGACTGACTGACTGACTGACTGACTGACTGACTGACTGGGTGACTGACTGACTGACTGACTGACTGACTGACTGACTGACTGACTGACTGACTGACTGGGTGGCTGACTGACTGACTGGGTGGCTGGTTGACTGGGTGACTGACTGACTGACTGACTGACTGACTGACTGACTGACTGACTGACTGACTGACTGACTGACTGACTGAATGAAGTGTTATCAACTTAAGATTAACACCCCTCTCTCTTCTCTTCCTCCTCCTCCTCCTCCTCCTCCTCCTCCTCCTCCTCCTCCTCCTCCTCCTCCTAAGGTCAGTCCGGGCCCAGTAACGGCGTTGACTCGGAAGGAAGCTCTGAGGATGATGGCCGAGGTAATAATAATAATAATAATAATAATAATAATAATAATAATAATTGTATTTTTTTTGTAGTGAGAATTTCTGTGTTAATATTTTTTCTATTTTTCTTTCTTTCTTTCTTTTTCTCTTTTTCTGAACAATTTTATTTTTTATCTGGTTACAAAATAATAATAATAGTAATAATAATAATGATAAGTGTATTAATGATTCTCTCTCTCTCTCTCTCTCTCTCTCTCTCTCTCTCTCTCTCTCTCTCTCTCTCTCTCTCTCTCCTCCTCCTCCCCTTCTTCCATTTTTATTTCTTCTTTCCTCCACTTCTTCCCTCTCTCTCTCTCTCTCTCTCTCTCTCTCTGTTCTTATTCCTTCTAACATTCTCTCCATTTCTTCCTCTTTCTCTCCTCCTCCTCCTCTCTCTCCTCTCTCTTCCCTTCCCTTTCCATCCATCTCTCTCTCTCTCGCTCTCTCTCTCTCTCTCTCCACAGTATTATGTAGGAACGGAGACGCTCGCTCCCTCCCCAAGGACGGAGAGATGACGGAGGAGGATAGGGAGAGGAGGAAGGCGGAGAAGAAGAAGGAGAAGAAGAGGAGGCAGAAGGAGAAGAAGAAATTGGAGAAAATTGAGACGCAAGTTCTTAGTCAAAAAATCGCAAATAATAATCATAATAAAAAAAAGTAAGTTAGAGCGAGAGAGAGAGAGAGAGAGAGAGAGAGAGAGAGAGATGAAAGGGATGAAGAATGGAAGGGATGGGAGGGAAGGGAAGGGACGGGAAGGGAAGGGAAGAGAGAGAGAGAGAGAGAGAGAGAGAGAGAGAGAGAGAGAGAGAGAACACACACACACACACACACACACACACACACACACACACACACACACACACACTAACCCTCCCCCCTTCCCCCTTCTTCCCCAACACAGAGAGGAGTCCCCATCGGAGGAAGACGAGGAAGAAGAGGAGGAGGAGGAGGAGGAGGAGGAGTGGGAGGAGGGCCAAGGGATCGACCCAAACTCCGCTTTCGTCGCTGCCGCTGCCGCAAAAAAAAGGGGTGTCCTAGGGGGGGGGGCGCAGGGGAGGGAGCGACCCCCCCGCACCACCCCCCACCAGCCCCCCACACCTCCACGGATCGCCACAAACTCCACTTACGTCAACAACTCCGCTTCCGCCAATGCTTCTTCCGCTTCATCCGTTCCTGTTTATACTAATGTTACGAGGGTGGAGGAGGCGGTGGAGGTGATAGCCAGGGATGTGGGTGAGTACTGTGGTTGTGGTGGAGGTGGAGGTGGAGTTGTGGTTCTTCCTCCTCTTCCTCCTCTTCCTCTTCCTCTTTTTCTCCTTTTCTTTCTAATCTGCAAATCATTTTTTTTTTTTTTTTGTTTCTCTTGTCTTTATTTTCTTTTCCTTCTCCTCTTTTTTCCTTCTTCCTCTTCCTCTTCTTCTTCCTCCTCCTCCTCCTCCTCTTTCTAATCTGCAAATCATTCTCATTCATTTTTTTCCCTCTTTCTCCTCCTCCTCTTCTTCCTCCTCTTCCTCCTCCTCTTCCTCTTCCTCTTCTTCTTTCTCTTCAACTTCTTATTTTCATTCCTTTTTTTTCCCTCTTTCTCCTCCTCTTCTTCCTCCTCCTCTTCCTCTTCCTTGTCTGATATTCCTCCTTTTTCTCCTTCCCTCGTAATCCTCGGTCTTCTTCCTCCTCCTCTTCCTCCTTCCTCTTCTTCCTTCCCTTCTTCCTCCTCCTCCTCTCCATTTTCTCCTGTTCTTCCTCCTCCTCCTCCTCTTCCTTGTCTAATATTCCTCCTTTTTCTCCTCCTCCTAATCCTCGGTCTTTTTCCTCCTCCTCTTCCTCCTCCTTCCTCCTCTTCTTCCTTCCCTTCTTCCTCCTCCTCCTCTTCATTTTCTCCTGTTCTTCCTCCTCCTCCTCCTCTTCCTTGTCTGATATTCCTCCTTTTTCTCCTTCCCTCCTAATCCTCAGTCTTTTTCCTCCTCCTCTCTCCTTCCTCCTCCTCCTTCCCTTCCTCCTCCTCCTCCTAGAACTTACGATAAAGACAACTTGTAACATAGCCAAAGCAAGCAACCTCGGCAAATTCACATAACCTCACACACTTGTACTAACGCAACCCTCTCTCCCCCTCTCACCCCCCACCCCCCCTCACCCCAGTGGTCACCAAGGCAGCGAGGGAGCAGGCTTGTCAACTGGCGCGGCGGGGGAACGATGCGGCTAGTGTTGGGAGCTATATTGCGGCTGTTCAGCTTTTCACGGACGCTATAGGCCTAGACCCCAATGACCCGCGCTTCCTCGGCAACCGTTCCTATTGTCTTAACCAGCTGGGCCACCATGAAAAGTAGGTTGTGTGGGGGTGATTGTGGTGATTTCTTTGTTTACTTTTTTTTTTTTAATTTTTTTTTTTCGTTTTAATTTTTTTTTTAATTTTCATTCAGTTTTTCATTTTTAATTTTTTTTTATTTTTTTTTTATTTTTGGTTTTTCATATTTTTCATTTTCATTCCATTTTTTTTTTCATTTTCATTTTTTTCTTCATTTTCATTCAGTTTTTCATTGTTTTTCATTTTTTTTTATTTCTATTTTTTTCATTTTCATTTTTTTCTTCATTTTCATTCAGTTTTTCATTGTTTTTAATTTTTTTTTCTATTTTTTTCATTTTTTGTTTTTCATATTTTTCATTTTCATTCCATTTTTTTAATTTTCATTTTTTTCTTCATTTTCATTCAGTTTTTCATTGTTTTTCATTTTTTTTATTTCAATTTTTTTCATATTTTGTTTTTCATATTTTTCATTTTCATTCCATTTTTTTCATTTTCATTTTTTTCTTCATTTTCATTCAGTTTTTCATTGTTTTTCATTGTTTTTATTTTTATTTTTTATTTTTTGTTTTTCATATTTTTCATTTTCATTCCCCCCTTGAAGCCTACCAGTGTTACCAATTCTCCCTCTTCTCTCTTTCTTCCCTTTCCATAAATTACACAAAATACATAAGCCCCCCCCCTTGAAGCCTACCAGTGTTACCAATTCTCTCTTTTCCCTTTCCATAAATTACACAAAATACATAAGCCCCCCCTTGAAGCCTTCCAGTGTTACCAATTCTCTCTCTTTTCCCTTTACATAAATTACACAAAATACATGAGCCCCCCTTGAAGCCTACCAGTGTTACCAATTCTCCCTCTTCTCTCTCTCTTTTCCCTAATACATAAGCCCTCCTTGAAGCCTACCAGTGTTACCAATTCTCTCTTTTTCCCTTTCCATAAATTACACAAAATACATAAGCCCCCCCTTGAAGCCTACCAGTGTTACCAATTCTCCGTCACACGCTAACCCTTCCTCTCCGCCTCCTCCATAACAGAGCGCTGGAGGATGCCGATCGAGCTGTATTTCTGGCACCTCAGTGTGTCAAGTGGCACTTTAGGCGCGGCACACCTCTAAAGGACCTGGGGGTGAGTGTCGTTGCTTAAGGATACAGGAGGAGGAGGAGGAGGAAGGATTATATGGGGAAGGAAGGAAGGAATGTGTTTTGGACGAATCATGAATGGCAGAAGTGTGAGCATGGAGGTAATGAAGGATTTGAGGAATACAACAGTAGTACCAACCCTCACATATGAAGCGTGGGCCTGGAATGAAGGTCTTGTGGCGTGAGTAGAATGGATGGAATGAGTAATGAAATTGTGTTTTGGAATGTGTCTAATGACCTCCCTTCCCCCCCCAGAGATACATGGAGGCAGAGGAGGCTTTCAAGGAGGTTCTGCGCCATGACCCGGACTGCCGCGAGGCCCAGGAGGAGGTCATGAGGGTGCGGGCGGCCAGGATAGCGGAGATGGGCTTCACCGACAGGCAGGCAATCAGCGCCATTTCTAAATATTCAGACGTACAGGTAAGGGGGTGTTTTTTTTTCTTCTTTTTTCTTGTTCGCTGTTTTTCCTCCTCCTCCTCCTCCTCCTCACCCAACTCTTCTTCCTCCTCCTCCTCCTCCTCCTCCTCCTCCTTACCCATCTCTCTTCCTCCCCACAGCCCGCCCTGGACGCACTGCTGGCGGGGGAGTTTAAGGAGGCTATCGACCTAACATACCATTCTGGCAACACTGAGAGTCTGCCACGGAAGCCTCAAGCAACAGCCTCGCGCGACAACATTAAGATGAAGTAAGCGAGTGAGAGAGAGAGAGAGAGAGAGAGAGAGAGAGAGAGAGAGAGAGAGAGATTGCTATTGGGTATAACGTCTCAAAATGCTTACCAGTGAGGGAGGGAACGTCTAGATTAGTTAGGTTAGTTTACGTAAGAGAGAACCTAACTTTACGTACCTTGAAAAAACTGAGATTAGCGTCCGTAAGGGAGAGAGAGACCCCATACCTATATATACCCCTTTTCTCACCTGTCTCAGCCTAATGGACGACAGGTAAGGTACTCAATCACCCACTCGTTAACCCACCCCTAGTTAGAGCCTTCACCTGTATGCGCTTTCCCAGGAAGTTGAGTAGAATTGATAAGTTCTCGTATTTCAACTTTTGTCCGTAACTTTTTTTATCGTAATTTGTTGTGGGCATATGTATGTAGTAGTAGTAGTAGTAGTAGTAGTAGTAGTCATGGTAGAAGTAGTAATATACTCTACATCTTCCTGTTTAAATAGTACTAATAATTCCGTCCTGTCTACATCCCCAGTCCGCAAAATCCCGAGGGTCTAATGTCGCTGTGGGTTGGTAACATTGTGCCGGATGTGACGGAGAAAGCCCTTACCCAGCTCTTTGCAAGGTGAGTTTACCTGTGTAGTTACCCACCTGTATTTACCTAATTATATCAATCTGGTTTTAGTTTATAGGATTTGAGGTAAACTTAACCCAGTAGCAGCGATGGGCCAAATTTGTGGCTTTACGGTCCCCTGGCCTATCCATTCTCTCCCTTAATATCGCATTCTCTCCCTTCTAACCCCATATAACCCACTCCCTGTACCCCCCACCCCCACCCCACCCCCAACCACCTCCCTTCCCTCCACCTCCATCCCTCCCCTTCCTTCCTCTGTCCTTCCCTTCCCTTGCCTATCCATCGCATTCTCTCCCCTCTAACCCCATATGACCCCACTCCCCTTACCCCCCACCCCCACCCCACCCCCAACCACCTCCCTTCCCTCCACCTCCATCCCTCCCCTTCCTTCCGCTGTCCTTTCCCTTCCCTTGCCTATCCATCCCATTCTCTCCCCTTCCCTCCACCTCCATCCCTCCCCTTCCTTCCTCTGTCCTTTCCCTTCCCTTGCCTATCCATCCCATTCTCTCCCCTCTAACCCCATATGACCCACTCCCTGTACCCCCCACCCCCCACCCCACCCCCAACCACCTCCCTTCCTTCCTCCCAAAACTTTCTTCCCTCTCCTTCTCTCTGTACCTTACCTTACCTTACCTTACCTTACCTTACCTTACCCTCCACCCCCATACAACTCCCTCCCTCCCTCTCTTCTCCCTCCTCCCATACTTCCTCCCTTCCTCCATTTCTTTCCTCCCCTTCCCTTGCCTATCCATTCTCTCCCTTAACATCCCATTCTCTCCCTTCTAACCCCATATAACCCACTCCCTTTACCCCCCACCCCACCCCCCACCACCTCCCTTCCCTCCACCTCCATCCCTCCCCTTCCTTCCTCTTTCCTTCCCTTCCCTTGCCTATCCATACCCTCCCTTACCATCCCATTCTCTCCCTTCTAACCCCATATGACCCACTCCCTTTACCCCCCTTCTTCCCCCCCCACAGCCAGGGTCAGGTCACCAGCGTCCGAATCCTCCGGGAGAAACACTGTGCCTTCGTGAACTTCGCCAACCGGGGCGACGCGGGGCGGGGCATGGCGGGGCTGCAGGGTTACCAATTCCACGGGCAGAAGCTCCTCATCAAGTTCCCGGACAACCCCATAACATCGGGGTTCCATAGGGGTGGTGGCAGCGGCGGCAGCAACCAGAACCTCAACCAAAGTGTCGTCCGGAGGGGAAACGGGTTGGACGGTGGAGCGGTGGGGGTCGGCGGAGGGGTTTCGCTCCTCTCCTCCTCCGTTTCCTCCACTGGGTCGTCGCCGGTGTCCTCCTCCTCGTCGTCGCCCGGGCCGCCATCAACGGTCTCGTCTGCGCTTAAAAAAAAGTGGGTGTGATTGTATAGTTTTTTTTTTATGTGTGTGTGTGTGTGTGTGTGTGTGTGTGTGTGTGAGAGAGAGGTAGAGGAAGTGAGGAAGAAAGAGGTAGAATTGTGAGGTTTGAGTAAGAGGAGGAGGAGGAGGAGGAGGAGGAGGAGGAGGAGGAGGAGGAGGAAGAAGAGCTAGGAAGAAGTTAGTTAAGAGGAGGAGGAGAAGAAGAAGACAAGTATTAGGAGGAGGAGGAGGAGGAAGAGGAGGAAGAAGAGATGTGCAGAAGTTAGTTTAGAAGAGGAGGAGGAGAAGAAGAAGAAGAAGAAGAAGACAGTTATTAGGAGAAGAAGGAGGAGGAGGAAGAGGAGGTCAGCTTAGAAGAGGAAGAAGAGGAGGAGGAAGAAGAGAAAGAGGAAGAAGAGGAGGAGGAAGGAGTTAGCTTAGAAGAGGAAGAGGAGGAGGAGGTCAGCTTAGAAGAGGAAGAAGAGAAGGAGGAGGAGGAGGAGGAGGAGGTCAGCTTAGAAGAGGAGGAAGAGGAGAAGGAGGAGAAGAAGTAGGGAGAGAAAGATGAAGGGGAGGAGGAGGAGAAGACAAGTATTAGGTGAAGGAGGAGGAGGAGGAGGAGGTCAGCTGAGAAGAGGAAGTAGAGGAGGAGGAGGAGGAGGAGAAATAAACTATGAATGAGGTTAAACTATATGCATTTCACAACACACATTATTATTATTATTATTATTATTATTATTATTATTATTGAGAGGCAATTATAAGATAGGTGTTATGCATTTGATACCCTTTATAAAGCATTGGATCCTGCATGGTATTAGTACTTAACTCTCTAAAATACCCTTGTGCATAAGAACATATGGAGTCTACAAGAGGTCATTAGCTCCATATAAGGCAGCTCCTGTGACCATCTAGATTCAGGGTCAAGGTCAGGGGCTGGAATAGACAAACAGGGTCAAAATAGATCTATGTGTTACTTGAATGTATAACAGCTTATTAATATAGTCATAGCTTGGCTTACGAGCGTTAATTTACGGGGGAAAATGTCTCTTAAAATGCCTTCGTTCATGAGGGGTTTGATATACGAGCAGAAAAATGTCTAAAAATGCCTGGATTTACGAGCGGAAAAATGTCGCTAAAAATGTCTTGTTTACGAGTGGTTTGATTAACGAGCAAAAAAAATGTTGCAAAAAATGTCTTCGTTTATGAGTGTTCATTTACGAGCAGAAAAATGTCACTAAAAATGCCGTGGTTTTTACGAGTGTTGATTTACGGCCAAAAAAATGTCGCTAAAAATGCCTTCGTTTATGAGTGTTCATTTACGAGCAGAAAAATGTTACTAAAAATGCCGTGGTTTTTACGAGTGTTGATTTACGGCCAAAAAAATGTCGCTAAAAATGCCTTCGTTTACGAGTGTTCATTTACGAGCAGAAAAATGTCACTAAAAATGCCGTGGTTTTTACGAGTGTTGATTTACGGCCAAAAAAATGTCGCTAAAAATGCCTTCGTTTATGAGTGTTCATTTACGAGCAGAAAAATGTCACTAAAAATGCCGTGGTTTTTACGAGTGTTGATTTACGTCCAAAAAAATGTCGTTCACGAGTGGTTCGATTTACGAGCAAAAAAATGTCTAAAAATGCCGTCCTTTGCGAGTGTTGATTTACAGGCATAAAAATATCACTAAAAATGCCTTGTTTACGAGTGGTGCTTTTTACGACCATCCAGTTTGTGCAAGTCGGAGATACGAGTCCGTGTTCCGTTCATTCATCGCAGGACGAGAGCGCTCCGAGCGGAAGACAGTGGGAATGGGGTCGCAGTCGGTCATTCCACATTGTACACTCTCAGAGGTAGGATCCACGCACTCGTATCCACTTACGTTCGAACTCTCCTGTGCGATCTTGGGGTTTTCAGAACTGCGATCATTTTAGTTTACGAGGTTTTGGATTTACGAGCGAAATCCCCCAAGAAATTAAGCTCGTAAACTGAGGTATGGCTGTATTTTCTTGTGGGGCTTACAGAGGGGGTAGCTACATATTTGACCTGGCAACACTGTCCTGGGATGGGTACACTGGCTATAGAGGGATAGGTATACAGTTTTACCTGGCAACACTGTCCTGGGATGGGTACACTTTGTGGCTATAGAGGGATAGTTATACAATTTTACTTGGCAACACTGTCCTGGGATGGGTATACTTTGTCGCTAAACAGGGATAGGTATACAGTTTTACCTGGCAACACTGTCCTGGGATGGGTACACTTTGTCGCTAAACAGGGATAGGTATACAGTTTTTCTTGGCAACACTGTCCTGGGATGGGTACACACATTTTCCTGGCAACACTGTCCTGGGATGGGTACACACTTTTTCCTGGCAACACTGTCCTGGGATGGGTACACACTTTTTCCTGGCAACACTGTCCTGGGATGGGTACACACTTTTTCCTGGCAACACTGTCCTGGGATGGGTTCACACGTTTTCCTGGCAACACTGTCCTGGGATGGGTACACACTTTGTCCTGGCAACACTGTCCTGGGATGGGTACACACTTTTTCCTGGCAACACTGTCCTGGGATGGGTACACACTTTTTCCTGGCAACACTGTCCTGGGATGGGTACACACTTTTTCCTGGCAACACTGTCCTGGGATGGGTACACTTTGTCGCTAAACAGGGATAGGTATACAGTTTTACCTGGCAACACTGTCCTGGGATGGGTACACACTTTTTCCTGGCAACACTGTCCTGGGATGGGTACACACTTTTTCCTGGCAACACTGTCCTGGGATGGGTACACACATTTTCCTGGCAACACTGTCCTGGGATGGGTACACACTTTTTCCTGGCAACACTGTCCTGGGATGGGTACACACTTTTTCCTGGCAACACTGTCCTGGGATGGGTACACACTTTTTCCTGGCAACACTGTCCTGGGATGGGTACACACATTTTCCTGGCAACACTGTCCTGGGATGGGTACACACATTTTCCTGGCAACACTGTCCTGGGATGGGTACACACTTTTTCCTGGCAACACTGTCCTGGGATGGGTACACACTTTTTCCTGGCAACACTGTCCTGGGATGGGTACACACTTTTTCCTGGCAACACTGTCCTGGGATGGGTACACACTTTTTCCTGGCAACACTGTCCTGGGATGGGTACACACTTTTTCCTGGCAACACTGTCCTGGGATGGGTATACTTTGTCGCTAAACAGGGATAGTTATACAGTTTTACCTGGCAACACTGTCCTGGGATGGGTACACACTTTTTCCTGGCAACGCTGTCCTGGGATGGGTACACACTTTTTCCTGGCAACACTGTCCTGGGATGGGTACACACATTTTCCTGGCAACACTGTCCTGGGATGGGTACACACTTTTTCCTGGCAACACTGTCCTGGGATGGGTACACACTTTTTCCTGGCAACGCTGTCCTGGGATGGGTACACTGGCTGTGAAATGGGCATTCTTATTTTTATAGTATATAGAGATGCTGTGTTTTGCTGTGCTGACCTT
This sequence comes from Eriocheir sinensis, assembly GCF_024679095.1. Taxonomy (NCBI): domain Eukaryota; kingdom Metazoa; phylum Arthropoda; class Malacostraca; order Decapoda; family Varunidae; genus Eriocheir; species Eriocheir sinensis. Next base: position 151,957 of record NW_026112002.1, read on the forward strand.
GTATTATAGAGCCTGCATTGTATTATCGGATATTGCATGGTGTGTATAATTGTAGTTCCTCTATTGTTATTATTACTATAGTTAACCCTTGCTTAGACGGACCTAATGAATTTTAAGTTTAACCCCTTAAGGGCGAGTGACAGGAGTTCCGGTTCTGCCTTTTTCCGCTGTAATTTTGAAGTTTCCGCTGTAATTTTGAAGTTTCCGCTGGGATTTTGAAGTTTCCGCTGGGATTTTGAAGTTTCCGCTGGGATTTTGAAGTTTCCGCTGGGATTTTGAAGTTTCCGCTGGGATTTTGAAGTTTCCGCTGGGATTTTGAAGTTTCCGCTGGGATTTTGAAGTTTCCGCTGGGATTTTGAAGTTTCCGCTGGGATTTTGAAGTTTCCGCTGGGATTTTGAAGTTTCCGCTGGGATTTTGAAGTTTCCGCTGGGATTTTGAAGTTTCAGCTGGGATTTTGAAGTTTCCGCTGGGATTTTGAAGTTTCCGCTGGGATTTTGAAGTTTCCGCTGGGATTTTGAAGTTTCCGCTGGGATTTTGAAGTTTCTGCTGGGATTTTGAAGTTTCCGCTGGGATTTTGAAGTTTCCGCTGGGATTTTGAAGTTTCCGCTGGGATTTTGAAGTTTCCGCTGGGATTTTTCGGTCAGTGGGACTCCCGGGCTGCCCACAACTCATACTTGCAATGTTCAATACTCCCATGACTGAGGGACACTTTCAGTCACTTTCCTTTGATCGTTGCCAGTGGTGGCGTGGGGGCTTCGTGGTGCAGTGGTTAGCACGCTCGGCTCACGATCGAGAGAGCCCAGGTTCGATTCCCGGGCGGAGTGGAAAAATTTTGGTGGCTTTTCCGATACCCTACGCCCCTGTCCACCCAGCAGTGAATGGGTACCAGGTATTAATCAGGGGTTGTGTCCTGTCTCCTGGGGTCTGTTCCCTTCTATAATTCTTTCCCCTTCTGTCTCCGGCATATGACCACAGATGTTGCGCCCACTAAACGAAACTTTCCCTTCTCCTATAATTCCTTCCCCTTCTGTCTCTCTCCGGCATATGACCACAGATGTTGCGCCCACTAAACCAAACTTTCCCTTCTCCTATAATTCCTTCCCCTTCTGTCTCTCTCCGGCATATGACCACAGATGTTGCGCCCACTAAACCAAACTTTCCCTTCTCCTATGATTCCTTCCCCTTCTGTCTCTCTCCGGCATGTGACCACAGCTGCCACTACCCCATTGGTCAGTTTCACGTGGAAATACTTTAACAGTGATCGACGCCACTGGCAACGACCAAAACAAACAAAATGACCATGAAAGTGCCCCTAACGATGGCCCCCTCTTAGGAGTTTATGCGATTATTTGCCGTTCCGATACATGCAAGGAGCTCCCCCAAATGGTCCATCAAAACAAGGGTGTACTGTACTATTTCTATTATATCTGTAATTATAATATTCTGGTGTGTTTTTCCTTATGTAACTCTCGGTGAAGGTTGTGGAATAACTTTGTGGGGTGTTGCTGTTAATGCATATTGGGTCTGGTTCCTGCCTCTACTAACACAAGGTGACAGGGTGCTGGTTAATTTGAGGTGTTCTGCGCACATTATCAAACGCTGGAAGGCTTTGTTCATATCTTTCATTACCAACACGAGAGAAATTTGATACAGGCTAAGTTGGTCAGGTGTTAAGTCTATTTTCAGGATCCTGCAAGACTTCGTTCATATATTTCAAAGGCTCTCGGTAGAAGTTATCCGAGATTTCATGGGTGGGTTTATGGGCCTAGTGGTAGTTTTGTAAATTGTAAAAGCTTTCACAGAAGTTATCCGAGTTTCCATGGGTGGTTTTATGGGCCTAGTGGTAGTTTTGTAAATTGTAAAGGCTCTCACAGAAGTTATCCGAGTTTTCATGCGTGGGTTTATGGGCCTGGTGGTAGTTTTGTAAATTCTAAAAGCTCTCACAGAAGTTATCCGAGTTTCCATGGGTGGTTTTCTGACCCTAGTGGTAGTTTTGTAAATTGTAAAAGCTCTCACAGAAGTTATCCGAGTTTCAGTGGGTGGGTTTATGGGCCTGGTGGTAGTTTTGTAAATCCTAAAAGCTCTCACAGAAGTTATCCGAGTTTCCATGGGTGGGTTTATGGGCCTAGTGGTAGTTTTGTAAATTGTAAAGGCTCTCACAGAAGTTATCCGAGTTTCCATGGGTGGTATCTGAGCCTGGCGGTAGTTTTGTAAATTCTAAAAGCTCTCACAGAAGTTATCCGAGTTTCCATGGGTGGGTTTATGGGCCTAGTGGTAGTTTTGTAAATTCTAAAAGCTTTCACAGAAGTTATCCGAGTTTCCATGGGTGGGTTTATGGGCCTAGTGGTAGTTTTGTAAATTCTAAAAGCTCTCACAGAAGTTATCCGAGTTCCTGTGGGTGGGTTTATGGACCTAGTGGTAGTTTTGTAAATTCTAAAAGCTCTCACAGAAGTTATCCGAGTTTTCATGGGGGGATTTATGGCCCTGATGGTAGTTCTGTAAATTGTAAAAGCTCTCACAGAAGTTATCCGAGTTTCCATGGGTGGGTTTATGGACCTAGTGGTAGTTTTGTAAATTCTAAAAGCTCTCACAGAAGTTATCCGAGTTTCCATGGGTGGTTTTCTGAGCCTGGTGGTAGTTTTGTAAATTCTAAAAGCTCTCACAGAAGTTATCCGAGTTTCCATGGGTGGGTTTATGGACCTAGTGGTAGTTTTGTAAATTGTAAAAGCTCTCACAGAAGTTATCCGAGTTTCCATGGGTGGGTTTATGGACCTAGTGGTAGTTTTGTAAATTCTAAAAGCTCTCACAGAAGTTATCCGAGTTCCTGTGGGTGGGTTTATGGACCTAGTGGTAGTTTTGTAAATTCTAAAAGCTCTCACAGAAATTATCCGAGTTTCCTGTGCATGGTTTTCTGAGCCTGACGGTAGTTTTGTAAATTCTAAAAGCTCTCACAGAAGTTATCCGAGTTTCCATGGGTGGTTTTCTGACCCTAGTGGTAGTTTTGTAAATTCTAAAAGCTATCACAGAAATTATCCGAGTTTCCGTGCGTGGGTTTATGGTCCTGGTGGTAGTTTTGTAAATTCTAAAAGCTCTCACAGAAGTTATCCGAGTTTCCATGGGTGGGTTTATGGCCCTGATGGTAGTTCTGTAAATTGTAAAAGCTCTCACAGAAGTTATCCGAGTTTCCTGAGCCTGACGGTAGTTTTGTAAATTCTAAAAGCTCACACAGAAGTTATCCAAGTTTCCTGAGCCTGGCGGTAGATTTGCAAGACCTCCGCGCTGTGAACGGGGAAAAACACTCACCCCAACCCGCCATCTCATCTCTCTAGCCTCGGACAATAGACATCACAAGCACTTCAGACGTTTGACAATGTGAGTGTTCATGTTCCCTTGACCTGGTAACACTGACATCTAAATTGGGTACAGATTAAGAGGATGAGGTGTTATTTTTCCTGCACTTGGTAACACTGACGATGAAATGGGTACAGCTTGAAATGGCGTTGATGATTTTCCTATACTTGGCTATAGGTGAATTTATCTCGCTCGTGAAGTAAGAAAGGGAAGGATTTTTTATTTATTTATTATTTTATTTTATTTTTCACAACGGAGGAGACGGTTCAAGGGCAAAAAAGACTGTAGAAAAAAAAAGAAAAAAAGTCCACTGCTCAATGCTACCTGTTGCCACCTGTGAACTAAGACTGCACAGGTTAACGAGTTCGCTAGTCTAATTTCCGCACCTGTTTCCTGGTGCTAATGATCTTGCTAATGATTTGACTTACCTGTGAAATGATTAAGGAAGCATTTCATATACACCTTCATCATCTTAATTAACCAAACCAGGTGTGAAATTTGGTGGAAACAGGTTAACGAGATTAGGCTTTCCAATTTTCCGCACCTGTAATTAACCCTGGTAGTGATTTGACAGGTGTGATATTGTCAAGGAAGCATTTTATACACACTCTTATCATCCCAATTAACCAAACTAGGTGTGAAACAAGGTAGAAACAGGTTAACGAGATTAGGTTTTTGAATTTTCCGCACCTGTAATTAACCCAGGGAGTGATTTGACAGGTGTGATATTGTCAAGGAAGCATTTTATACACACCATTATCATCCTAATTAACCAAACTAGGTGTGAAATATAGTGGAAACAGGTTAACGAGATTAGGCCTCTCAATTTTCCGCACCTGTAATTAACCCAGGTAGTGATTTGACAAGGTGTGATATTGTCAAGGAAGCATTTTATACACACCTTCATCATCCTAATTAACCAAACCAGGTGTGAAATTTGGTGGAAACAGGTTAACGAGATTAGGTTTTTGAATTTTCCGCACCTGTAATTAACCCAGGTAGTGATTTGACAAGGTGTGATATTGTCAAGGAAGCATTTTATAGACACTCTTATCATCCTAATTAACCAAACTAGGTGTGAAACAAGGTGGAAACAGGTTAACGAGATTAGGCTTTTCAACTTTCCGCACCTGTTATTAACCCAGGTAGTGATTTGACAGGTGTACAGTGGTCAAGGAAGCATTTTATAGACACCTTCATCATCCTAATTAACCAAACTAGGTGTGAAACAAGGTGGAAACAGGTTAACGAGATTAGGCTTCTCAATTTTCCGCACCTGTAATTAACCCAGGGAGTGATTTGACAAGGTGTGATATTGTCAAGGAAGCATTTTATACACACTCTTATCATCCTAATTAACCAAACCAGGTGTGAAACAATGTGGAAACAGGTTAACGAGATTAGGCTTTTCAATTTTCCGCACCTGTAATTAACCCAGGGAGTGATTTGACAGGTGTGATATTGTCAAGGAAACACATTTTTTACATACCTGTCATTTCTTAATTAACCAAACCAGGTGTGTCATTAATTAGAAGAGGTATTTCCACACCTGTCTGTACATATATAACCCTGGTGGTGATTTGACAGGTGTGATATTGTCAAGGAAACACATTTTTCACACACCTGTCATTTCTTGATTAACCAAACCAGGTGTGTCATTAATCAGAGGAGGTATTTCCACACCTGTCTGTACATATATAACCCTGGTAGTGATTTGACAAGGTGTGATATTGTCAAGGAAACACATTTTTTACACACCTGTCATTTCTTAATTAACCAAAGCAGGTGTGTCATTAATTAGAGGAGGTATTTCCACACCTGTCTGTACATATATAACCCTGGTAGTGATTTGGCAAGGTGTGATATTGTCAAGGAAACACATTTTTCACACACCTGTCATTTCTTAATTAACCAAACCAGGTGTGGGGTTAATCAGAGGAGGTATTAACACACCTGTCTGTACATATATAACCCTGGTAGTGATTTGACAAGGTGTGATATTGTCAAGAAAACGCATTTTTTACATACCTGTCATTTCTTGATTAACCAAAGCAGGTGTGTCATTAATTAGAAGAGGTATTTCCACACCTGTCTGTACATATATAACCCTGGTAGTGATTTGACAAGGTGTGATATTGTCAAGAAAACACATTTTTTACACACCTGTCATTTCTTAATTAACCAAACCAGGTGTGTTGTTAATTAGAGGAGATATTTCCACACCTGTCTGTACATATATAACCCTGGTAGTGATTTGACAAGGTGTGATATTGTCAAGGAAACACAACCACCTTCTAATTCACCCATGTAAGTGTGGAGATGGGCCCCAGGTTAACGAGATGTGATATTCTATTTTCTACACCTGTTTGTATGTAAGAATTAACCTGCTAACAGTTTCTATTAAAGAGGTTGAGCAAAGGTTGACTCGCTTAACTCTTATTAACCCAACCAGGTGTGCAAGGTGGGCTCAGGTTAACGAGGTAGTGGATAGTCAACCAACACCTGTATTTTGTGTGGTTGACCTGTTGGGTGCTGGTTGAGAGGACCGATCCTTCCTATATCATTTTTTTTTTTTTTTTTTTTTTTTTTTTTTTTTTTTCATGTTTCTTTCATTCCTTCCTTCCTTCTTTCTTTCTCTTCCTTCTTTAATTCCTTTTTTCTATACTTCTTCAATACATTCCAGCTTTCTATATTTCCTTCATTTCTTTCCTTCCTTCCTTCCTTCCTTTTCATTCATTTCCTTCCTTCCTTCCTTCCTTCCTTCTCTCCTATCGTATTTTCCTTCCTCTTCCTTCTTCCATTTCCTTTTCAATACATTCCAGCTTTCCATATTTCCTTCCTTCCTTCCTTCCTTCTTTCCTTCTCTCCTATTGTATTTTCCTTCATCTTCCTTCTTTCATTTCCTTTTCCATACTTTTTCAATCCATTCCAGCTTTCCATATTTCCTTCCTTCCTTCTCTCCTTCCTTCCTTCCTTCCTTCTTTCATTCCCTTTTCCATACCTCCTTAAAATACATTTGTGATCGCAGACTGTCGAGAGGAAAGTAAGGTTGAAAAAATGAAAGAAATTATATACCTCATTTCTATGGTGTTCTGTATAAGCATAACTGATAACATGGGATGAGCTTTCTGCCTTCGAGGACCTAAACTATTTTGCTATTTTTGATGTGGTGGGATTTTGAGGTAATGGTTTTTGGGGTCTAATGCTATGGTTTGCTTGTATGGTTCCCCCCTGCATCTTGTGGTAATGGTGGTAGTAGTAGTAGTAGTAGTAGTAGTGGTAGTATGTAATTGGTTTTTATTATAAGTTTAAGTAAGGAAAGATGGACCAAAAGAGTGAAAAATATTTAGTTTAGAATTGTGTGGTATTATTAGTGAGAGAGAGAGAGAGAGAGAGAGAGAGAGAGAGAGTAGTAGTAGTAGTAGTAGTAGTAGTACATAATTGACTTTTATTATAAGTTTAAGTAAGGAAATATGAAACAAAAAAGTGAAAAATTACTTAAGAATATAATTAAGTGGAATTTGGAATTTTCAGAGAGAGAGAGAGAGAGAGATGGAAGAGAGAAAAGGTGGAGGAGGAGGGAGAGAAAGAGAGTGAGAGAGAGAAAATGAGAAAAAAAGGGAGAGAAAGAGGAGGTGGAGAGGGAGAGAAAAGTGGGAGAGAGAGAAAGTGGATGGAGGAAAGAATGTATTGGAGAGAGAGAGAGAGAGAGAGAGAGAGAGAGAGAGAGAGAGAGAGAGAGGAATAATAGTAATAATAGTAATATAAATAACAACAACACCATTACCAAATCTCATCACCACTAACACCACCACCACCACCACCATCACCACCACCAGCACCTTCGACGGAGAACTCGGAAACGGAACGGGAGATGACATCGGAACACCACCAGCACCAGCCTACTACCACAGCAACCACACCACCACCACCACCACCGACGACAACCAAGTGCCTTCAACCCCCCAACCCAACCAATCCAACGGAGAGGTCGCCTTAGCCAAGAATGGGGTTGGGTTGCGCTTCCATATGACACAGGGTATACCCCAGCCCCTCATGCCCCCTACCCCTCTCGGCCCCCCTCCCCCCCTCGGCCACCCCAAGCTGAAGGGGCCGGTGAATGGGGGCGAGTGTTATTTCTGGCGCACGACGGGGTGTAAGTTCGCGGGCAGCTGTAGATATTTGCATTTGCCGGAAAACCACGGTGTCGATCGCAAACCTTGGCAGAAGTGATTTTTTGGTGTTGGTAATACTGTTTTTTTATTATTATTATTATTTTATTTTTGTGTATTTATTGTTTTTAATATTTTTTCTTGTCTTCAATTGTTCATTTTCTTCTTTGCTTTTCTTTCCTGTCTCTCATGCATCAATATTTTCTTTATTTGTCTTGTTCGTAGTTTCATTCTTATTGATGTTATTTTCTTTCTACAACAGCAACGCACTTTAAAAACTATATATACTTTTGTTATTATTATTATTATTATCATTTATTTTGTATATATATATTTTTCTACATTTTTTCCATCTTTCTTTCTCCACAAATTCATTTCCTCATTTGTGTTATTTTTTATGATGTTATTTTTCTGCTTGGTCATTTGTTTTCTTCTTTTTCTTCTTTACAAAACAGTATTGGAGGCCTTATGTGATGGTGCTGGTGAGTGGGTCTTCCTAAATGTCTTCCTAATTGTCTTCCTTCCTTCCTTCATTCATTCATTCCTTTCTTCAGTCTTCTTTCCCTTCCTTCCATCCATCCTTCCTGCCTTCCCTTCAATCCTTCCTTCCTTCCATCCTTTCTTTCTTTCCTTCCTTCCTTCCTTCCTTCCTTCCTTCAATTCCTTCAGTCTTCTTTCCTTTCCTTCCATCCTTTCTTTCTTCTTTCCTTCCTTCCATCCTTCCTTCCTTCCTTTCTTTCTTCTTTCCTTCCTTCCTTCCTTCCTTCCTTTCTTTCTTCTTTCCTTCCATCCTTCCTTCCTTCCTTCCTTCCATCCCTTTCTTCCTTCCTTCCTTCCTTCCTTCCTTCCTTCCTTCCTTCCTTCCTTCTTTCCTTCCTTCCTTCCTTCCATCCTTCCTGCCTTCCTTCCTTCCATCCTTCCTTCCTTCCTTCCTTCCTTCCTTCAATTCCTTCATTCTTATTTTTCTTGTCCTTTTATTACATTTATTTTCTTCCTTCCTCCTCTTCCTGTTTTCCTTATCTCCTTTCTTCTTCCTTTCTCTTCTTCCTTCCATTCGCTTTTAATATCTTCTATAAATCTTCCTTTTTCCTTCCTTCCTTCCTTCCTTCCTTTTTCCATACTTCTTTAATACATTCCAGTCTTTCATATTTCTTTCCTTCCTTCCTTCCTTCTTTCCTTCTTTCAATCTTTCCTTTCATTCCTTATTTCCTTCATTTTTTCCTTCAATCCATTTATTTTCCTCTCCTGCTTCTTTCTTCCTCTTCCTTCCTTCCTTCCTTTCTTCCTTCTTTCCTTCCTTCCATCCTTCCATCCTTCCTTCCTTTCTTTCTTCTTTCCTTCCTTCCTTCCTTCCTTCTTTCTTTCCTTCCTTCCTTCCTTCCTTCCTTCCTTCCTTCCTTCCTTCCCCAAAAAGTGTTGCCAGTAAGATATTTAAAAAAGAGTATTTAGAGATTATATACTTAGACAATATCTCATTATTATTATTATTATTATTATTATTATTATTATTATTATTATTATGAGGGATAGAAAGACGATCGAAACATTGTTATTATTATTATTATTATTATTATTATTACTACGATTGGCAATATTGTATCTGGTGATCCCGTATCTTAATTTTCAAGCAATATTTGTGAGACTTTCAAAATCTTCTTGTATTTAAAGATTTGGAATTTATGAGATTTTTGTACTTATATTCCAAGCTCTCCCTCGTTAAGAATCGCTATTCTTACCAACACACACAAAAAAACGCAGCTTCTCCTTGTGATATGGGTGAAGGGAATGGTCGAGGAAGGGAGAGCTTGTGATATGGGTGAAGGGAATGGCTGAGGAAGGGAGAGCTTGTGATATGGAAGAAGGGAGAGCTTGTGATATGGGTGAAGGGAATGGCCGAGGAAGGGAGAGCTTGTGATATGGGTGAAGGGAATGACTGAGGAAGGGAGAGCTTGTGATATGGAAGAAGGGAATGGCCGAGGAAGGGAGAGCTTGTGATATGGGTGAAGGGAATGACTGAGGAAGGGAGAGCTTGTGATATGGAAGAAGGGAATGGCCGAGGAAGGGAGAGCTTGTGATATGGGTGAAGGGAATGACCGAGGAAGAGAGAGCTTGTGATATGGGTGAAGGGAATGGTCGAGGAAGGGAGAGCTTGTGATATGGGTGAAGGGAATGGTCGAGGAAGGGAGAGCTTGTGATATGGGTGAAGGGAATGTCCAAAAAAGTGAGAGATTATACGATGGGTGATATGCTTGCAGAGGAAAGAGGGACAGGTCTACAGTGGTGCCAACTATGGGGAAGAACCTTTGAGAGTTTCACAATTGTCGACTAAATTAATAATATTCTTAATACTTAACGGTTTTTATTGTAATTATTTCTTAAGTTAACATACTGGAGATTATATTATTAGTCCAGTATTTGAGAAGAAGAAAAATAAGAGTTACCATATAATTTGTGAGTGAGCATTTGCATTCCACACACACACACACACACACACACACACACACACACACACACACACACACGCACACACAAACGAAGAAAGACAGTAACAATAAAAATAATAATATAGTTCTTAGATTAACAAAAAAAAAAAATATTTGTAATCGCATATTTTTCTGTACCGAATAAAAAAAAATAATACTTATATTCTGAACTTAGTTAAATAATAAAAATGTGAAAAAATTATGTAGGTATTATTATTATTATTATGAGAGAGAGAGAGAGAGAGAGAGAGAGAGAGAGAGAGAATGCTGGTTAACTCTTGCATTATGGAGTTGGACAGCACAGAGAGAGAGAGAGAGAGAGAGAGAGAGAGAGAGAGAGAGAGAGAGAGAGAGAGAATGCTGGTTAACTCTTGCATAATAGAGTTGGACAGCCCAGAGAGAGAGAGAGAGAGAGAGAGAGAGAGAGAGAGAGAGAGAATGCTGGTTAACTCTTGCATTATGGAGTTGGACAGCACAGAGAGAGAGAGAGAGAGAGAGAGAGAGAGAGAGAGAGAGAGAGAGGAGAGATAGAGATAG
>NW_026112002.1:167500-170000 GCF_024679095.1 Eriocheir sinensis
GAAACACACATTTGGTAAGGCTTTCCTAGGAGTTGTGGGCATTTCCAGGGGTAGTTTTATCACCCTGGTGGTAGTGTGACCCTTCCTCTGTACCATGAACCTAAAGAAACACATATTTGACAAGGCTTTCCTAGGAGTTGTGGGCATTTCCAGGGGTAGTTTTGTGACCCTGGTGGTAGTGTGACCCTTCCTCTGTACCATGAACCTAAAGAAACACACATTTGGCAAGGCTTTCGTAGGAGTTGTGGGCATTTCCAGGGGTAGTTTTGTGACCCTGGTGGTAGTGTGACCCTTCCTCTGTACCATGAACCTGAAAAAAAGAACCCTATATTATCTTGAATTGAATTGAATTGAAATATCTAGCCCGTTCTGGCGCAGGCAAATGTTTATAGTGGCGCCATCTTGCATTGGCTCAAGCTGCCCCCCGGAACTCCTTCTTGATTCACTTGGACGGTTTCCTCTATAGAGTCCGGGTTGATGGGTGGTCTTCAGGACAGCATGTGGTCATAGGCTTAGGCCACTCGGCGGTGACTGAAAAATCCGAGGTGGTAGCGTGGGGATTCGAACCCGCGTCGTCCATCACGCGGTAAATGTGGAGCCCGCACGCTACCACTCAGCCACCGCCTACCCATATAGGCTAAACTTTCCTCAGGTCATAATTTATCAACGGATGTAGGCGAACTTCCATTTAAAATAGGCCTATATACTTTATACTGATGTGTAATATGTTTTACTATATATATAGGCCTATGATTTTTTTTTTTTTACAGTGGCGCCATTTATGCTTTTAATATGTTCTATAGCTCGTTATATAAGGTCCCCATAGGTTAACGTTATATGCCAAAGTCCACTAATATATCATAAGTAGGTCACGTGTACATTGTTGCCAATACCCAGTAATAGCCTAGCGTAGTTACGTGAATCTTATATTATTATCGGAAATATGAAGAGGCTGATAATGAGAGAGAGAGAGAGAGAGAGAGAGAGAGAGAGAGAGAGAGAGAGAGAGAGAGAGAGAGAGAAGAAGGAGAGTAAAGGAGTAAGGAAAGAATTTAAGGGAGAAAGAAAGAATTAAGGAAAAGATGAAAAATAATAATAATAGAAATAGTAATAAAAAATAATGACGAATGGAAGGAATGAAGGATGGAGAGAGAGAGAGAGAGAGAGAGAGAGAGAGAGAGAGAGAGAGAGAGAGAGAGAGAGAGAGAGAGAGATTGATTGATTGATTGATAGTTTATTGTTGCAGAGAGAGAGAGAGAGAGAGAGAGAGAGAGAGAGAGAGAGAGAGAGAGAGAGAGAGAAAGGAAAGGGAAAATGGAATGAATGAAGGAAAAGGAAACGAAAAAACAGGAAAGAAATGAAAGAAAGACGAAGAGAGAGAGAGAGAGAGAGAGAGAGAGAGAGAGAGAGAGACAGAGAGAGAGAGAAGGGAAAGGAAAGGGAAAATGGGATGAATGAAGGAAAAGGAAACGAAAAAACAGGAAAGAAATGAAAGAAAGACGAAGAGAGAGAGAGAGAGAGAGAGAGAGAGAGAGAGAGAGAGAGAGAGAGAGAGAGAGAGAGAGAGAGAGAGAGCAGGTTAGAGATAGACGGGAAAACAGGAATTCTATAAGCCGGACAGTCCTGGGCAAGGTTGTGGAATCTCTGAAGACGGGAAGTGAAGGAATTTAGGGTACAGAGAGAGAGAGAGAGAGAGAGAGAGAGAGAGAGAGAGAGAGAGAGAGAGTAGGCTATATGATATCGTTCCTTAATTTTCTTTTGTTTTGGGTGGAAAGAAGGAAGGAAGGAAGGAAGAAAGAAAGAGATTGAGAAGGAAAGGAAGGAAGGAAGGAAAGAAATAGATTGAAAAAGAAAGAAAGGAAGGAAGGAAGGAAGAAAGAAGTAGAAGATTGTAACGTAGAAAGGAATTAAGGAAAGAAGGAAGGAAGGAAGGATAGAAAGAAAGGAAGGAAGGAAGAATTAAAGAAAGAAGTAGAAAAATATAACATAGAAAGGAAGGAAAGAAGGAAAGAAGGAAGGAAGAATTAAAGAAAGAAGTAGAAAAATATAACATAGAAAGGAAGGAAAGAAGGAAAGAAGGAAGGAAGGATATTAAGAAAGAAAGAAAGGAAGGAAATAGAAAGATAGAAAGAAGGAAGGAATTCATTTGAAGGAAGGAAGGAAAGCATAAAGAAAGAAAGGAAGGAAGGAAGGAAGGAAGGAAGGAAGGAAGAGAAAGAGAAAGAAACTATAATTAAATAAAATCAACGAAATACCAAAAAAAAGGAAGAAAGAAGGAGATAGAGAAAGATTGAATGAATGAATGAATGAAGGAAGGAAGGAAGGAAGAGAGAAATTATGAATGAAAAGAGAAAAGAAAGAAAGAAGGAAAGAAAGAAAATAATGAAGAAAAAAGTTAAAAATTAAAAATAGGAAGAAAACGTCAACGAGAGAGAGAGAGAGAGAGAGAGAGAGAGAGAGAGAGAGAGAGAGAGAGAGAGAGAGATCAGACAGACAGACA
>NW_026112002.1:172500-225000 GCF_024679095.1 Eriocheir sinensis
TAGCCGAGCCTGAGACCCATGGGTACCACATCCTGAGAAATAAGGAAGAAAACGAAGGAAATGAGAAGAAAAAGGAATTAAGATAAACGGAAGCTGCAGAAGAAGAAGAAATAAAGAAGGAAATGAGGGAGAGAAAAGACAAAAAATGAGAAAAAAAAGAAAGATGCCCAAAATGAAAGAAAAGGGATGTTATGCTTTTCTTTCTACCAACGTATATGATTGATTGATTGATAGTATATTGTTCCAGGTACTAATAGTTGAATGATCACACTCTGTCCTGCCTGGGGATTGGGATGGCATGTTCCTCCTTTCTCCTTTGTTGTTTTACTTGCAACAATAAACTATCAATCAATCAATCTCCTCTCCCTTGCAACATTAAACAATCAATCAATCAATTCAATCAATCTCCTCTCCCTTGCAACATTAAACAATCAATCAATCTCCTCTCCCTTGCAACATTAAACAATCAATCAATCTCCTCTCCCTTGCAACATTAAACAATCAATCAATCTCCTCTCCCTTGCAACATTAAACAATCAATCAATCTCCTCTCCCTTGCAACATTAAACAATCAATCAATTCAATCAATCAATTTCCTCTCCCTTGCAACATTAAACAATCAATCAATCAATTCAATCAATCTCCTCTCCCTTGCAACATTAAACTATCAATCAATTCAATCAATTCAATCATAGCTAAGCGTATAGTCAGTGCCAGGGTCCTCTGTGTCATCCTGAAAGAGCACGTCGAGCAAGTTGATTGATTGATTGATTGATGGCCTTCTCATTGAGCTGGATACCCACATGCGAGGGCACCAGAAAATTTTAAAAAATGCCCAAAATGAAAGACAAGGGGAGGAAAAAGGAATTAAGAGAAACGAAAGCGGAGGAAGAAGAAATAAAGAAGGAAAAAGAAGGAAATGAGGGAGAAGAGAAAAAGAAGGAGAGAAAAAATATGTGGTTTTTCGTCTCCTTGAAAACACTTACATGAAAAAAAAGGAAAATGGGGAAAAAATGTCTCACGGATATAGAGAAAAAAATTAACTAGAAATAAAAATAAAAATAAACATATGGAAAAATAACATAAAAAAACACAGGAAGGGAAAAATTAGGAAAAAAATAGGAAAAATGGAAAAAAAATGTCTCACGGATATAGAGAAAAAAAATAACAAGAAATAAAAATAAAAATAAACATATGGTCAAGATCTCGAAATAGAGGAAAAATAATATATAAAAAAAACACTCCTCAAGGACACAGGAAGGTAAAAATTAGGAAAAAAATGTAAAAAATGACAAAAAATATGGTCCCGCGGTCTTTCAATTCTGCAAACTCATTCTCGCTTGCAACTTCCACCCAACGGATATCATTAACATTTTTTTGTGCCCCATCATGGAAGAGGAGAGGAGGAGGAGGAGGAAGAGGAGGAAGAGGAGGACCACCAGGTGAAAGCGACTACCTGGCTGCCCCCCCCTCCTCCTCCTCCTCCCCCCCCTTCATACCTGTCGGGTCTAAAATGGGTACATGAGGGGGAGGTCTTCTTGGTCTTGGTCTGGGAGATGGTCACTGTTGGAGAGGGGGAGGAAAAAGGAAGGAAAAGAAAGGAAAAAGAAGGAATATAAGAAGAGAAAAGAGGAGAAAGAAGAGAAATGGAGAGAATAAGAAGATAAAAATGGAGAGAAAAGGATTAAGTTATAAGGAAAAATATTGATTGATTTATTGATAGTTATCTTGGAGAGGAGAAGGAGGAGGGAAAAGTAGGAAAAGAAGGAAAAAAGAAGGAATATAGGAAGAGAAAAGAGGAGAAAGAAGAGAAAGGGAGAGAATAAGAAGAGAAAAATGGAGAGAGAAAAAGGAAGATTGGAATAGAGAAGAAAAAAAGAAGAAATCATCTTAAAAGAAGAAGGGAAAAAGAGAAATAACGAAGAGAAAGAGAGGAGAAAAGATTAAGGAGAGAAATAAGAAAAAAAGCGAAGGAAAAGAAAAAATAAGAGAAATGGGAGAGGAAAAGAAAAAAGAAAAAAAAACACTTATCAGTCAGAAGAGAGAAAGAGAAACGAAGAGAGAAGAGAAAAGATTAAGAAGAAAAATAAGAAAAAATGAGAAAAGGAAAATAAAAAAAAGAAAAATGGGAGAGAAAATGAATAAACTATCAATCAATCAATCAATCAATCAGAAGAGAAAAAGGAAGAATATAAAGATAAAATAATAGAGAAATAGATGTCGTAATGTTCTCTCTCTAGTGTGTTTTCCCATCGCTGGGTTTTCTCGTGAGGGTGAACGACCTAATTACAGATATTAAGAGACTATTAATAGCCCGGAAGTGGATAACAGAGAGAGAGAGAGAGAGAGAGAGAGAGAGAGAGAGAGAGAGAGAGAGAGAGAGAAGCCCTTGCCAACCTTTAAAGGGGTATTTCCTCCCTACACGTGGCCCGGGCGCCCGGTGTTGTATGTAAAAGCTTCGGGGTATGAAATATCTTCGGTGAAGATATTTCATACTTTGATCATCAACATTAAAACACTAGGTTATTTTTTTTTATGTAAGACTCAAAAATCAATATATCAAAAAGAAAAATCATTTAACTTTGCCCCCAAAATTATTATTCACTGCCTCAAATTTGATATTCCATATTCGTTTGTGAGCATGCCATGATATTGAAGGTGTTGTGTTATTTGGTGTCCCATCGTCAAATGTTGGCGCTTTTGTGTACAAACACTGGTCTCTCGTGAACTACGCATGCTCAGACCAGTAAGTGTAGGCCTATAGAGTCTCACAAAGCTTTTTAACACATTAAGACATACAGTACCACCATCCTCGCTGTTTCTAAAACGGCACTCTGTACATATAAATACAACTCGCACAGAGTGTCGTTCTAGAAACAGCGGGGATGGTGGTAGTGGTACTGTATGTCTGATTCAGCCTTCCAGCAACTCTTAATTACGGATAAAAAGCTTTGTGAGGCTGTACAGGTCTACGCTTGCTGGTCTGAGCATGCACCGTTCACGAGAGACCAGTGTTTGTAAGCAATTTTTGACGGCGGGGACGCCTGATAACACAACACCGGTTCAGGCGTTTCTAGTATTACCGTCCATAGGTACGCGTCAACGTGTGGTTTTCAGGTTTTGTAAGTTTTCTAAAATACAAGTAATGAAAATTTGAATTCATCTATGTTTTTTTATTGGAAATAATATAGTTGATTGATTGATTGATTGATAGTTTATTGTTGCAGGTAAACAACAAGGGAGAAGGGAGGAACATGCCATCCCAACCCCCAGGCAGGACACAGTGTGTGATTATACAACTATTAATACATGTGTGGGGAGCACCAGGAAACTAAAGATACAATGGTAGGAAGGAAAGCACACATTTTCGCCTATCGGAATATCGCTATCGGAATTGTGGATTAATATCGGGTATCGGTTATCGGTTATCGCCTATATTTGTGTTTCCAGTTAACGAATATCGGTTATCGCCGATAAGGTTTTCCATTATCAGTTATCGGTTATCGGGAATAAGGTTTTCTGTTATCGTGCCCAGCTATGGGTATTTCTATCATAGGCGTGGGTTAGTTTTTCTAGTGTATCTCAGCAAACATTTACACAGCGTTGACATCGTGTTGACATCGTTGGTGCAATGTGACGGCCTGCTGTTTGCTGTGATCGACGTATTCCTTCTCCGCATCCCTTCTCCCCTGTTGTTTACCTGCAACAATAAACTATCAATCAATCAATCAATCTCTTCCGCTGGACAGACTGGCACACACTGGCGATGGTGGGCGCTACGGTCACCTTCATTGCTAAAAAAGAAATGACATATACAGACAGCAAGATTTGGAGCTGGGAGGCCGAGGTGGCATTGCTAGAAGAAGTTAGGCAGCATAGATACTTGTAGGACCCACAAGATAAGCTGTATGAGAAGCTGAGTGTGCGCAAACGTTTTAGCGAGTGGCAGCAACATTGCGGGAAACGTTTATCTTTGCGAGGTATCGAAGGAGGTAAGGAGCGATTGTTTTCGTGTACTATATCTTGTTGTGCTTTCCTTCCTACCATTGTATCTTTAGCTTCCTGGTGCTCCCTACACATGTATTAATAGTTGTATAATCACACTGTGTCCTGCCTGGGGGTTGGGATAGCATGTTCCTCCCTTCTCCTTTGTTGTTTACCTGCAACAATAAACTATCAATCAATCATCAATCAATCACACTGTAATGCCTGGGGGTTGGGATGGCATGTTCCTCCCTTCTCCCTTGTTGTTTACCTGCAACAATAAACTATCAATCAATCATCAATCAATCACACTGTAATGCCTGGGGGTTGGGATGTTCTTCCTTCCCTTCCTTGTTTACCTGCAACAATAAACTATCAATCAATCATCAATCAATCACACTGTAATGCCTGGGGTTGATGGGCATGTCCCCCTTCTCCCTTGTTGTTTACCTGCAACAATAAACTATCAATCAATCATCAATCAATCACACTGTAATGCCTGGGGGTTGGGATGGCATGTTCCTCCCTTCTCCCTTGTTGTTTACCTGCAACAATAAACTATCAATCAATCATCAATCAATCACACTCTGTCCTGCCTGGGGGTTGGGATGGCATGTTTCTCCCTTCTCCCTTGTTGTTTACCTGCAACAATAAACAATCAATCAATCAATCAACCACCTGCTGGAGGTCTCGAGCACCAGACCCGCCCCGTTGCAAGGTGTGTTCCCTCCACCCAGCCCAGCCCAGCCCAAGCCCAGGGCCGCAGAACGCACCCAACCCAGCACTCACACACACACACACACACACAGCAGCCGCTTTCACCGCCCCACACACACACTCACACACTCTCCTGCCGCCCCGCCGTGTGTGTCCGTGTGCCTGAGTGTGTCCGTGTGTGCTGCAGGATGTGGGAGCTGGTGGGCAAGGCGGCCGTGGCCCTGGTGGCGTGCAGGCTGGGCTGGTCACTCGTTAAAGGGATATACGGCTGCTTCCTGGCGTCCATCCTCGCCCTCAACGTCAACCTGAAGAAGACGGGGGAGTGGGCGGGTGAGTGACCGGGGGGGGGGGGGAGATGGGGGGGGGTAATTAAGAGTTCATACAGGTAATTAGTGGGATTAAGTGAGGTAGTTATGGCCTTCCTGTGGGCTTGATGAGGTTATTAGTGCCTCTGTGAGTTAGGGGGTTAATTAAGTGAGTTGGGGGGGTTAATTAAGAGGGGGTTAATTAAGAGTTCATACAGGTATAATTAGAATATACGGCTGCTTCCTGGCGTCCATCATCGGCCTCAACGTCAACCTCAAGAAGACGGGGGAGTGGGCGGGTGAGTGACCGGGGGGTAATTAAGAGTTCATACAGGTAATTAGTGGGATTAAGTGAGGTAGTTGTGGGCTTAATGAGGTTATTAGTGCCTCTGTGAGTTAGGGGGGTTAATTAAGTGAGTTGGGGGGGTTAATTAAGAGGGGGTTAATGGGGGGTTAATTAAGAGTTCATACAGGTAATTAGTGGGATTAAGTGAGGTAGTTTTGGCCTTCCTGTGGGCTTAATGAGGTTATTAGTGCCTCTGTGAGTTGGGGGGGGGGGTTAATTAAGAGTTCATACAGGTAATTAGTGGGATTAAGTAAGGTAATTATGGCCTTCCTGTGGGCTTAATGAGGTTATTAGCGTCTCTGTGAGTTTAAAAGTATAATTACTCCCGTGGGTTCAGAGAGAGAGAGAGTGGGTTGGTATGTGACCTGTTCAGTACGTGTTTTTAGGGCTCAAGAGAATTAGAGGGGTAATTAGTGGGCTTAATTGGGATATATAAATAATTAGAGGTTTAATTAGTGCTCCTGTGTGGATTTAAACCATTAATTATCGCTGTTGAGATAGGTAAGGAAGAGTGACCCTATATTAGTGGGCTTAATAGGGTAATTAGGGCTTCTGTGGGAGTCTGAAGGGGATAATTAGTGCCATAGGTAGTTATTATAGTAGGGTTTAAGTGGTAATTAGTGTAAGTGTTAATTAAGACCATAGGGGAGTGGGCTGGTGAGTGACCTGGCCATGTAATTAGTAAGATTTTAAGAAAGTAATTAGTGCTTGTTAGTTTGGGGGATAATTAGTGCCATAGGAAATTATTAGAGAAGGATTTAAGTGGTAATTAGTGTAAGTGTTAATTAAGACCATAGGGGAGTGGGTTGGTGAGTGACCTTGCAATGTTATTAGTAAGGTTTTAAGAAAGTCATTAGTGCTTGTTAGTTTGGGGGATAATTAGTGCCATAGGTAGTTATTATAGTAGGGTTTAAGTGATAATTAGTGTAAGTGTTAATTAAGACCATAGGGGAGTGGGTTGGTTAGTGACCTGGCCATGTAATTAGTAAGGTTTTAAGAAAGTCATTAGTGCTTGTTAGTTTGGGGGATAATTAGTGCCATAGGTAGTTATTATAGTAGGGTTTAAGTGGTAATTAGTGTGTTAATTAAGACCATAGGAGAGTGGGATGGTTAGTGACCTTGCCATGTAATTAGTAAGGATTTAAGAAAGTCATTAGTGCCTGTTAGTTTGGGGGATAATTAGTGCCATAGGTAGTTATTATAGTAGGGTTTAAGTGGTAATTAGTGTGTTAATTAAGACCATAGGGGAGTGGGTTGGTGAGTGACCTGGCCATGTAATTAGTAAGGTTTTAAGAAAGTCATTAGTGCTTGTTAGTTTGGGGGATAATTAGTGCTATATAACTCATGCCATTGTGGATTCAGGGGTAATTGGTACCATATATAATTTAGTACCTATAGATCTAAGGTGCTAATTAACTAGTACCATATATAATTTAGGGTAAAGGTTGGTTTTAATAGCGCCGGGCCAGTATCTCATGACCTACCTTATCAAACATCAGTATCTCTTCATATACCTTTTCTACAAACGTTCAACAGTCATGGAAACGCTTTCAAAATCCAATTCAAGGACTATTTAGTGTTGCAAACAGGGGATGATGTTCACGAAAGCATAGCCTCCTCTGGCGACCGTGGTGTAGCCTGTGTTGCGAGAAATACCTCCTCGCAGAAATAAATTGCATATACAAGTGGGGGGGGGGGGGATCCAGCGGGGGGCCATCCCTCATTAGCAGGTCGTAAAGATTGGCTGGAGTAGTTTAACCCGGTAGCAGCGACGGGCCAAATTTGTGGCTTTACCGTGTAGCAGCAACGGGCCAAATTTGTGGCTTTACCGTGGAGCAGCGACGGGCCAAATTTGTGGCTTTACCGTGTAGCAGCGACGGGCCAAATTTGTGGCTTTACCGTGTAGCAGCGACGGGCCAAATTTGTGGCTTTACCGTGTAGCAGCGACGGGCCAAATTTGTGGCTTTACCGTGTAGCAGCGACGGGGCAAATTTGTGGCTTTACCGTGTAGCAGCTATGGGCCAAATTTTTACCATGATATAAACCCCCAAAATAGATGATGCGTAAACTGATCGCAAATGCATTGGTACTAAATTTAATGAAATGGTTTGCGTGAGTGATGATTCTTTCTCATTAAGTCGCTTAGAGGTGCTTTTAAGATATATGATCCCCGCAGCTACCGGGTTAAATATGCTCCCCCACCCTAAACCCCCTGCAAGCCAACCAGAGGAGGCTATGCTTTCGTAAATATCATCCCCTATCTTCAACACTAAATAGTCCTTGAAGTGGATTTTGAAAGCGTTTCCATGACTGTTAAACGTTTGTGGAAGAGATATATGAAGAGATACTGATGTTTCATAAGGTAGGCGATGAAATACTGGCACGGCACTATTGAAACCAATCTTAATCTAATTTAGTACGTATAGATTTAAGGGGGTAATTAGCGCCATATTTAATTTCATGTCTTTGTGGATTTTAATGGGTAGTTAGTGCCATATATAGATTGACGTCACAGGATTTAAGGGGTATAATTAGTGGGTTATATATATACATGAAATACCAGGGTTGTTCTCTTTTCTCTACTCCTACACGACCATCGCTCGTAACGAAACGCTTAACAAATTCATCCAGACAAGGAAAGGTCTGCCAGCGCTGGGGATCGAACCCACGACCAGCGTAACGGGAAGGCCACTCCTTATCCAGTCGGCCAGAGGTACCCCCCTGGCTGAGTGCGTTATGGGAGGCTCGCGTCACAACATACATATATAACTTAGTGCCAGAGGTAACTTAAATTTGTAGTGCCTGATCATCAAAATAGTAAAAATGGGTAGTAATTAGTGTCACAGGTAATTAGGAAAGAGCGGTTAGATTAGTGCTTTCTGGTGGTAGATGAGACTATTTTATTTTCGGATAGTTTTAAATGTGTTAGGAGTGATTCGGATATTTCCTTGATCTTTCTTTTTGGGTTTTCGTTCACTGAGAAAATTATTAAGTACATAAATATAAAAAATGAAATTACAGGTTTATATAAAAAGAATTTAATGTTGGAATGTGTTTTTTTATGATACACAAGAAGACCAGATGGTACGCACACACACACACACACACACACACACACACACACACACACAGCCCCCCACTCCCCCAAAACAAGCACCCCCTCTTTCCCCCCTCACATAAGCACCCCCTCCCCTCTTCTCTCCTCTCCCCAGCTAGCACCCCCTCCCCTCTCCCCTCTTTCTCCCCTCACATAAGCACCCCCTCCCCTCTTCCCTCTTCTCCCCAGCTAGCACCCCCTCCCCTCTCCCCTCTTTCTCCCCTCACATAAGCACCCCCTCCCCTCTTCTCTCTTCTCCCCAGCTAGCACCCCCTCCCCTCTTCTCCCCAGCATCCCCTCCCCACTATCAAACCCCCCTATCTCCCACCACCCCATCCCTGTAACCATCCCCCCTTCCTCCCCACCCATACCCCCTCCCCATCCGCTCCCTTCCCCCCCCCCCCAATCATGCTAAGTCATCAGTGTTGCCAGCTGGGGGTTGGTGAAAAGAAGTCATTTTTCAGTGGTCTGGTTATACACACACCTGTCTGGTAACACTGTCATGCTGCGGCCAGGTGGTGTGAAGATGGTGGTGATGGTGGTACTGGTGGTGGTGGTGGTGGTGGTGATGGTGATGACTTGCTGAATAACATCTGTACACACACACACACACACACACACACACACACACACACACACACACACACACACACACACACACACACACACACACACACAGACACACACACACACACACACACACACACACACACACCTTACCCTCCCAACCTTACCTAATCTAACCTAACTTACCTAACCTAACCTAACCTACACACACACACACACACACACACACACACACACACACACACACACACACACACACACACACACACACACACACACACACACACACAGACAGACTGAGAAATAGGTTAACAGACAGACATTCACACTAAAAAGAAAAGAACTTGTAGGTGAATTAGAAAGACAGACAGACGGACAGTTATACAGACAGAGATTAAGACCAAAAAACATTGAAAGCGGAAAGGAAAAGAGAACTTGTGGACAGACAGACAGACAGACAGAGGGAAACAGACAAACAGATAGACAGGGAAACAGACATACAGACACACACAATTATAGCAAAAAGTAAAGTTAAAAAAAAAATAATGCAAAAAATAAAAAAAAGAAGGAAATGAAGGAAAAAAAAACCATAGATAATTTAAACAGACAGATAGATAGATATATAGATAGACATACAAATCACTCACTCTCTCTCTCTCTCTCTCTCTCTCTCTCTCTCTCTCTCTCTCTCTCCCACAGTGGTGACCGGAGCAACAGATGGGATTGGGAAGGCATATGTGTTTGAGGTAAGTTGAAGAAGAAGAAGAAGAAGAGAGAAAAAGGAAGAAATGGTGAGAAATTGAAATGGATGAAGGTTGAGAGGAAGGGAAGAGAAGGAAGGAAGGAAGGGGATATATGAATGAAGGAAGGAAGGAAAGAAATTGTGAAGAGTATAGAGATCAAAGAAGGCTAAGGAAGGAAGGAAGGAAGGAAAAAGAAGAAGTGAAGGAAGGAAGGAAGGAAGGAAAAATACAGATGAAGGAGGTGAAGGAAGGAAGGATGAGAGGAGATGAAAAAATAATGTTGTATATGAGATTGAAGGAAGTGAAGGAAGGAAGGAAGGAATGGAAAATACAGATGAAGGAAGGAAGGAATGGAAAATACAGATGAAGGAAGTGAAGGAAGGAAGGAATGGAAAATACAGATGAAGGAAGTGAAGGAAGGAAGGAAAAAGAAGGAATACTGGAGATGAAGGAAGGTTGAGAGAAGGAGATGAAGAAATAATGTTATATATGGGAATGAATGAAGGAAGGAAGGAAGGAAAGGAACAGAAATAGAAAAAAAAAGATTGAGAAGGAGAGAAAGAAGGAATGAAGAATAAAATTGAAGGAAGTTGAAGAGGACGAAAAAACAAAAAAAAAGAAATATATATGAATGAAAGAAATGAAAGAAAGAAAAAGAAAGAAAT
Organism: Eriocheir sinensis; assembly: GCF_024679095.1. Taxonomy (NCBI): domain Eukaryota; kingdom Metazoa; phylum Arthropoda; class Malacostraca; order Decapoda; family Varunidae; genus Eriocheir; species Eriocheir sinensis. Next base: position 182,925 of record NW_026112002.1, read on the forward strand.
CATGAAAAAAATATTAAAATGAAAAAAAAATTACAGTATATGAATTTATCTTGCATACTAATTTTCTCTCTCTCTCTCTCTCTCTCTCTCTCTCTCTCTCTCTCTCTCTCTCTCTCTCTCTCTCCCGGCAGCTTGCAAGGCGCGGGTTCAAGATCGTGTTGGTCAGCAGAACAGCTCATAAACTCCAGAATGTGGCAGCGGAAGTTCGTAAGTGTGTGTGTGTGTGTGTGTGTGTGTGTGTGTGTGTGTGTGTGTGTGTGTGTGTGTTATAGTTATATTTTTTTTATTTTTTTATTTTGTGGTCATTTTTTTTTTTTTTTTTTTTTGTGTGTGTGTGTGTGTGTTCTTCTTCTTCTTCTTCTATTTTTCTTCCCTCTTCCCCCACTCCCCAATTTCCCAACCCCATACATATTTCCACACCATTTCCAATCCCCATTTTTCCCCAATTACCCGTAACCCCATCTCTCTCCACTCCATATTTCATCCCCAGGCGGAGTGGAAAAATTTGGGCGGCTTTTCCGATACCCTACGCCCCTGTCCACCCAGCAGTGAATGGGTACCAGGTATTAATCAGGGGTTGTGTCCCGTCTCCTGGGGTCTGTTCCCTTCTCCTATAATTCCTTCCCCGTCTGTCTCTCTCCGGCATATGACCACAGATGTTGCGCCGACTAAACAAAACCTTCCCTTCTCCTATAATTCCTTCCCCTTCTGTCTCTCTCCGGCATATGACCACAGATGTTGCGCCGACTAAACAAAACCTTCCCTTCTCCTATAATTCCTTCCCCTTCTGTCTCTCTCCGGCATATGACCACAGATGTTGCGCCGACTAAACAAAACTTTCCCTTCTCCTATAATTCCTTCCCCTTCTGTCTCTCTCTGGCATATGACCACAGATGTTGCGCCGACTAAACAAAACTTTCCCTTCTCCTATAATTCCTTCCCCTTCTGTCTCTCTCCGGCATATGACCACAGATGTTGCGCCGACTAAACAAAACTTTCCCTTCTATAATTCCTTCCCCTTCTGTCTCTCTCCGGCATATGACCACAGATGTTGCCGACTAAACAAAACTTTCCTTCTCCTTTAATTCCTTCCCCTTCTGTCTCTCTCCGCATATGACCACAGATGTTGCGCCCACTAAACAAAACCTTCCTTCTCCTATAATTCCTTCCCTTCTGTCTCTCTCCGCATATGACCACAGATGTTAGCATACTAAACCAAACTTTCCCTTCTCCTATAATTCCTTCCCTTCTGTCTCTCTCCGCATATGACCACAGATGTTAAGCCCACTAAACCAAACTTTCCCTTCTCCTATAATTCCTTCCCTTCTGTCTCTCTCCGCATATGACCACAGATGTTGCGCCCTGCGCCAAACCAAACTTTCCTTCTCCTATAATTCCTCCCTTCTGTCTCTCTCCGCATATGACCACAGATGTTGCGCCCACTAAACAAAACTTTCCTTCTATAATTCCTTCCTTCTGTCTCTCTCCGCATATGACCACAGATGTTGCCGACTAAACAAAACCTTCCCTTCTCCTATAATTCCTTCCCTTCTGTCTCTCCGCATATGACCACAGATGTTGCACTAAACAAAACCTTCCTTCTCCTATAATTCTTCCCCTTCTGTCTCTCTCCGCATATGACCACAGATGTTGCGACTAAACAAAACCTTCCCTTCTCCTATAATTCCTTCCCTTCTGTCTCTCTCCGCATATGACCACAGATGTTGCGACTAAACAAACTTTCCTTCTCCTATAATTCCTTCCCTTCTGTCTTTCTCCGCATATGACCACAGATGTTAGCCCACTAAACAAAACCTTCCTTCTCCTATAATTCCTTCCCTTCTGTCTCTCTCCGCATATGACCACAGATGTTGCGCCCACTAAACCAAACTTTCCTTCTCCTATAATTCCTTCCCTTCTGTCTCTCTCCGCATATGACCACAGATGTTACTAAACCAAACTTTCCCTTCTCCTATAATTCCTTCCCCTTCTGTCTCTCTCCGCATATGACCACAGATGTTGCGACTAAACAAAACCTTCCTTCCTATAATTCCTTCCTTCCGTCTCTCTCCGGCATATGACCACAGATGTTGCGACTAAACAAAACCTTCCCTTCTCCTATAATTCCTTCCCTTCTGTCTCTCTCCGCATATGACCACAGATGTTCACCACTAAACAAAACCTTCCCTTCTCCTATAATTCCTTCCCCTTCTGTCTCTCTCCGGCATATGACCACGGATGTTGCGCCCACTAAACAAAACTTTCACTTCTCCTATAATTCCTTACCCTTCTGTCTCTCTCCGGCATATGACCACAGATGTTGCGCCGACTAAACAAAACCTTCCCTTCTCCTATAATTCCTTCCCCTTCTGTCTCTCTCCGGCATATGACCACGGATGTTGCGCCCACTAAACAAAACTTTCCCTTCTCCTATAATTCCTTCCCCTTCTGTCTCTCTCCGGCATATGACCACAGATGTTGCGCCGACTAAACAAAACCTTCCCTTCTCCTATAATTCCTTCCCCTTCTGTCTCTCTCCGGCATATGACCACAGATGTTGCGCCCACTAAACCAAACTTTTTCCCATGTTTCCCCAATCCACAACCCCACTGAAAACCTCCTCCTTCCCCCCCATACTAACCATTCCCAACCCCCACAGAGTCCAAGCACAAGACCGAGACCAAGATAATAGATGTTGACTTCACCCGCACGGATATCTACGACAGACTGGAGGCGGAGTTGAAGGGGCTTGACATTGGGGTGCTGGTCAACAATGTGGGGATGAGTTACGACCACCCGGAGTACTTCATGCAGGTGGAGAATTGTAAGAGGTGAGGAGGGGGTGATACGGTGATTGGGTATTTGTGTCCTATAGGGGAGGGTTATGGCGCTATATCCCTCAGGCTTGTTATTTAAGTCCTCCAATTTTAACCGCTTACGGACGCAAAAAATAATTGGCTGAGTTGGCCAGAACGCAAAAAAAAAACTAATTTTCATGTGTGTATTTCAAAACAATTCATTTAACAAGAATTTTAGAGTTTATGAAGTGCTTTCCGAGGTATTTTCAGAATTTCGATGTTTTCCACACTTCTCTGGGAAATGACAATCTTTTTTTTCATCTGGCAAAAAAATAACTCTTCAAAAGTTGTAGATATTAGCGCCAAACACAGAAATCCATAGTAATTTGAAAAAAAGAAAGAAAAAAAATCATCTACAGGAGGTCTAGAAGTCTGAGGTTGGGGCGAATTTCTGTCTCACAAGGCAGACGACAGGAGAGGAGGTTTGCAGAAGACGCAGGTTATGCCAGGTGCGATGGTGGGGATGAGGGGAAGGGAGGGGGGCGGAGCACTTAACAGGTAGAAGGGTCACTGGAAAAGTCAAAACCGCCCCGCCCCTCAGCCACTTGCTTCCCGGACACCCACATAACTCACCCACACCAACATATATTTAGTTTTTCTTTCCTCTTCCTAATGACACGACGTGGAAGAGCGCCAGTGGAAGTGGATGGCTGGGGAGAGGGTGGGATCTCGCTTCCACCCTAAATTTGTGGCTTTACCGTGTAGCAGCGACGGGCCAAATTTGTGGCTTTACCATGTAGCAGTGACGGGCCAAATTTGTGGCTTTACCGTGTAGCAGTGACGGGCCAAATTTGTGCCATGATATAAACCCCCCAAAATAGATGATACATAATCTGATCATAAGTGCTTTGATATATATTATGAAATGGTCTGTGTGAGGGGTGATTTTTTCTCATTTTTCTCGCTTAGAGGGACCATTAAGAAACATGACCCCTGCTCCTACCACCGGGTTAACCTATGCCCCCTCCCCTGGTCACCCCACTCACACCATCCCTCTCTTCCAGAATGTGCGAGAACTTGATCAATTGCAATATCGTGTCCCTGACGGAGATGACTCGTATTGTGCTGCCCGGAATGGTGGAGCGGAAGAGGGGATTGATCTTGAACCTGTCCTCTCTATCCTCGACTATCCCTGCCCCCCTGCTGGCTGTGTATGGGGCAACTAAGGTGGGTGACGGGGCGGATGGGTGGAAGAGTAATTGGCCTCACTTTGTTGTATAGAAAGTCTCGTTAGTAAGGAAGCATGTATGAGTTTTCTGAGTCAAGACCTATAGTGACTGTTTGGGGTTTTGTTAGGTTAAGTTTAGGGTATCTTCAAACACATGATAGCCAGCCCTTATGGTATAAATCAACAAAGAATGACCTCACTTTGTTGTATAGAAAGTCTCATTAGTAAGGAAGCATATATGAATTTTCTGAGTCAAGGCCTATAGTGACTGTTTGGGGTTTTGTTAGGTTAAGTTTAGGGTATCCTCAAACACATGATAGCCAGCAACTTATGGTATAAATCAACACAGAATGACCTCACTTTGTTGTATGGAAAGTCTCATTAGCAAGGAAGCATATATGAGTTTTCTGAGTCAAGGCCTATAGTGACTGGGGTTTTGTTGGGTTAGGTTAAGTTTAGGGTATCTTCAAACACATGATAGCCAGCACCTTATGGTAAAAATCAACAAAGAATGACCTCACTTTGTTGTATAGAAAGTCTCATTAGTAAGGAAGCATATATGAGTTTTCTGAGTCTAGGCCTATAGTGACTGTTTGGGGTTTTGTTAGGTTAGGTTAGGTTAAGTTTAGGGTACCTTCAAACACATGATAGCCAGCACCTTATGGTGTAAATCAACAGATTATGACCTCACTTTGTTGTATAGAAAGTCTCATTAGTAAGGAAGCATATATGAATTTTCTGAGTCAAGACCTATATTGACTGTTTGGGGTTTTGTTAGGTTAGGTTAGGTTAAGTTTAGGGTATCTTCAAACACATGATAGCCAGCACCTTATGGTATAAATCAACACAGAATGACCTCACTTTGTTGTATAGAAAGTCTCATTAGTAAGGAAGCATATATGAATTTTCTGAGTCAAGGCCTATAGTGACTGTTTTGGGTTTTGTTAGGTTAGGTTAGGTTAAGTTTAGGGTATCCTCAAACACATGACAGCCAGTGACTTGTGGTACAAATCAACTCAGAATGACCTCACTTTGTTGTATAGAAAGTCTCATTAGTAAAGAACCATAGATGAGTTTTCTGAGTCAAGACCTATAGTGACTGTTTAGGATTTTGTTAGGTTAAGTTTAGGGTATCTTCAAACACATGATAGCCAGCACCTTATGGTATAAATCAACAAAGAATGACCTCACTTTGTTGTATAGAAAGTCTCATTAGTAAGGAAGCATATATGCATTTTCTGAGTCAAGGCCTATAGTGACTGTTTGGGGTTTTGTTAGGTTAGGTTAGGTTAAGTTTAGGGTATCCTCAAACACATGATAGCCAGCACCTTATGGTATAAATCAACAGAGAATGACCTCACTTTGTTGTATAGAAAGTCTCATTAGTAAGGAAGCATATATGAGTTTTCTGAGTCAAGACCTATAGTGACTGTTTAGGATTTTGTTAGGTTAAGTTTAGGGTATCTTCAAACACATGATAGCCAGCACCTTATGGTATAAATCAACAGAGAATGACCTCACTTTGTTGTATAGAAAGTCTCATTAGTAAGGAAGCATATATGAGTTTTCTGAGTCAAGGCCTATAATGACTGTTTGGGGTTTTGTTAGGTTATGTTAGGTTAAGTTTAGGGTATCTTCAAACACATGATAGCCAGCACCTTATGGTATAAATCAACAGAGAATGACCTCACTTTGTTGTATAGAAAGTCTCATTAGTAAGGAAGCATATATGAGTTTTCTGAGTCAAGGCCTATAATGACTGTTTGGGGTTTTGTTAGGTTATGTTAGGTTAAGTTTAGGGTATCTTCAAACACATGATAGCCAGCACCTTATGGTATAAATCAACAGAGAATGACCTCACTTTGTTGTATAGAAAGTCTCATTAGTAAGGAAGCATATACGAGTTTTCTGAGTCAAGACCTATAGTGACTGTTTGGGGTTTTGTTAGGTTAGGTTAGGTTAAGTTTAGGGTATCCTCAAACACATGACAGCCAGCACCTTATGGTATAAATCAACACAGAATGACCTCACTTTATTGTATAGAAAGTCTCATTAGTAAGGAAGCATATATGAATTTTCTGAGTCAAGGCCTATAGTGACTGTTTGGGGTTTTCTTAGGTTAGGTTAGGTTAAGTTTAGGGTATCTTCAAACACATGATAGCCAGCACCTTAAGGTATAAATCAACAAAGAATGACCTCACTTTGTTGTATAGAAAGTCTCATTAGTAAGGAAGCATATATGAGTTTTCTGAGTCAAGGCCTATAGTGACTGTTTGGGGTTTTGTTAGGTTAGGTTAAGTTTAGGGTATCTTCAAACACATGATAGCCAGCACCTTATGGTATAAATCAACACAGAATGACCTCACTTTGTTGTATAGAAAGTCTCATTAGCAAGGAAGCATATATGAGTTTTCTGAGTCAAGGCCTATAGTGACTGTTTGGGGTTTTGTTAGGTTAGGTTAGGTTAAGTTTAGGGTAACCTCAAACACATGATAGCCAGCACCTTATGGTATAAATCAACAGAGAATGACCTCACTTTGTTGTATAGAAAGTCTCATTAGTAAGGAAGCATTTATGAGTTTTCTGAGTCAAGACCTATAGTGACTGTTTGGGGTTTTGTTAGGTTAGGTTAGGTTAAGTTTAGGGTATCTTCAAACACATGATAGCCAGCACCTTATGGTATAAATCAACACAGAATGACCTCACTTTGTTGTATAGAAAGTCTCATTAGTAAGGAAGCATTTATGAGTTTTCTGAGTCAAGACCTATAGTGACTGTTTGGGGTTTTGTTAGGTTAGGTTAAGTTTAGGGTATCTTCAAACACATGACAGCCAGCACCTTATGGTATAAATCAACAGAGAATAACCTCACTTTGTTGTATAGAAAGTCTCATTAGCAAGGAAGCATATATGAGTTTTCTGAGTCAAGACCTATAGTGACTGTTTTGGGTTTTGTTAGGTTAGGTTAGGTTAAGTTTAGGGTATCTTCAAACACATGACAGCCAGCACCTTATGGTATAAATCAACAAAGAATGACCTCACTTTGTTGTATAGAAAGTCTCATTAGTAAGGAAGCATATATGAATTTTCTGAGTCAAGGCCTATAGTGACTGTTTTGGGTTTTGTTAGGTTAGGTTAAGTTTAGGGTATCCTCAAACACATGATAGCCAGTGACTTGTGGTACAAATCAACAAAGAATAACCTCACTTTGTTGTATAGAAAGTCTCATTAGTAAAGAACCATAGATGAGTTTTCTGAGTCAAGACCTATAGTGACTGTTTAGGATTTTGTTAGGTTAAGTTTAGGGTATCTTCAAACACATGATAGCCAGCACCTTATGGTATAAATCAACACAGAATGACCTGACTTTGTTGTATGGAAAGTCTCATTAGTAAGGAAGCATTGATGAGTTTTCTGAGTCAAGACCTATAGTAACTGTTTGTGGTTTTGTTAGGTTAGATTAAGTTTAGGGTATCTTCAAACACATGATAGCCAGCACCTTATGGTATAAATCAACAAAGAATGACCTCACTTTGTTGTATAGAAAGTCTCATTAGTAAGGAAGCATATATGAGTTTTCTGAGTCAAGACCTATAGTGACTGTTTGGGGTTTTGTTAGGTTAGGTTAGGTTAAGTTTAGGGTATCTTCAAACACATGATAGCCAGCACCTTATGGCATAAATCAACACAGAATGACCTCACTTTGTTGTATAGAAAGTCTCATTAGTTAGAAAGCATAAATGAGTTTTCTGAGTCAAGACCCATAGTGACTGTTTGGGGTTTTGTTAGGTTAGGTTAAGTTTAGGGTATCTTCAAACACATGATAGCCAGCACCTTATGGTATAAATCAACAAAGAATCACCTCACTTTGTTGTATAGAAAGTCTCATTACTAAGGAAGCATATATGAGTTTTCTGAGTCAAGACCTATAGTGACTGTTTGGGGTTTTGTTAGGTTAGGTTAGGTTAAGTTTAGGGTATCTTCAGACACATGATAGCCAGCACCTTATGGTTTAAATCAACACAGAATGACCTCACTTTGTTGTATAGAAAGTCTCATTAGTAAAGAACCATAGATGAGTTTTCTGAGTCAAGACCTATAGTGACTGTTTTGGATTTTGTTAGGTTAAGTTTAGGGTATCTTCAAACACATGATAGCCAGCACCTTATGGTATCAATCAACAGAGAATGACCTCACTTTGTTGTATAGAAAGTCTCATTAGCAAGGAATCATATATGTGTTTTCTGAGTCAAGGCCTATAGTGACTGTTTGGGGTTTTGTTAGGTTAGGTTAGGTTAAGTTTAGGGTATCTTCAAACACATGATAGCCAGCACCTTATGGTATAAATCAACAAAGAATAACCTCACTTTGTTGTATAGAAAGTCTCAGTAGTAAGGAAGCATATATGAGTTTTCTGAGTCAAGACCTATAGTGACTGTTTGGGGTTTTGTTAGGTTAGGTTAAGTTAAGTTTAGGGTATCTTCAAACACATGATAGCCAGCACCTTATGGCATAAATCAACAGAAAATGACCTCACTTAGTTGTATTGAAAGTTTCATTAATATGGAAGCATATATGATTTTTCTGAGTCCAGGCCTATAGTGACTGTTTGGGGTTTTGTTAGGTTAGGTTAGGTTAAGTTTAGGGTATCCTCAAACACATGATAGCCAGCACCTTATGGTATAAATCAACACAGAATGACCTCACTTTGTTGTATAGAAAGTCTCATTAATAAGGAACCATATACGAATTTTCTAAGACCTATAGTGACTGTTTAGGAGTTTGTTAGGTTAGGTTAGGTTAAGTTTAGGGTATCTTCAAACACATGATAGCCAGCACCTTATGGTATAAATCAACACAGAATGACCTCACTTTGTTGTATAGAAAGTCTCATTAGTAAGGAAGCATATATGAGTTTTCTGAGTCAAGACCTATAGTGACTGTTTGGGTTTTGTTAGGTTAGGTCAAGTTAAGTTTAGGGTATCTTCAAACACATGATAGCCAGCACCTTATGGCATAAATCAACAGAGAATGACCTCACTTAGTTGTATTGAAAGTTTCATTAATATGGAAGCATATATGATTTTTCTGAGTCCAGGCCTATAGTGACTGTCTGGGGTTTTGTTAGATTAGGTTAGGTTAAGTTTAGGGTATCCTCAAACACATGATAGCCAGCACCTTATGGTATCAATCAGTTCCCCATACAATCTTCCTCTCCCCTATACCTCCCCACTCTCCCCTACACAATCTCCCCCTCCCCATACTTCCCCAATTACCCCTACACAATCTCCCCCTACCAACACTTCCCCAATCTCCCTTACAGAATCAGTTCCCGCATTCCATCACTCCTCCACACACACACAAACACCCACACCCCACACTCCCCCATACACAATCCCTCCCTCTCCCACCCCTACACTAACCCACTCCCCTCCTCCACCCCACAGTCTTACGTCCGGAGCTTCAGCGAGAGCCTGGGCCTTGAGGTAGCGTCCAGCGGAGTGACCATACAGTGCCTAGTGCCAGGTTTTGTGGTGTCGAACATGTCCCGTATTCGGCGCCCTACCCTGATGGCACCGTCCCCTGAGGTATATGTCAGCACCTCCCTGAGAACAGCTGGTGTAGAGGCGCAAACAGCTGGTTACATCATGCATAAGCTTCAGGTAAGGGAAGGGATATATGATGTCTCTGTTTCCTGTGTTTTTCTTCCTCCTCCTCCTCCTCCTTTTCTTCTTCTTCTTTCTTGTGATCTACCTGCTTCTTCTTCTTCAACTCCTCCTCCTCCTCCTTCCTCATCACCTCCTCCTCCTCTCTCAACAGACTTACTTCATCGAGCTGGCCCGGAGTTACCTACCAGGCTGCGTTCTTGAGAGCATTGTTTTGTCGCAGCTCAAAGGGTTCCGTAAGCGCGCCCACAAGAAGAAGAACAGTGTGAAGGCTGACTAAGGTGTGTGTGTGTGTGGGAGGGAGCGAGAGAGTGTGTGTGTGTGTGAGAGAGAGAGAGGAATATTAGGTGAGTAAAAGTGTTTGGAAGGAAGATTGTGTGTGTGTGTTTGTGAGAGAGAGAGAGAGAGAGAGAGAGAGAGAGAGAGAGAGAGAGAGAGATGAAAAAATGACAAAGATTCCCATGTCTGTCTGTCTGTCTTAAGTATGTATGTACGTATATATGTGTGTGTGTGTGTGTGTGTGTGTGTGTTTCCACCATAGTAACAAATCCCACAAGCACAAAATAGTTAAGTTTACCAAAATAACTTGTGAAGAAAAACTGTATTGCTTTTTGTCTTTTGATAATTCAAGAAAAAAAAAACAGAAAAGTTATGACAGAAATGGTGTGTGTGTGTGTGTGTGTGTGAGAGAGAGAGAGAGAGAGAGAGAGAGAGAGGTTGTATTTTCATGTTATTTTATTATTATTATTATTATTATTATTATCATTATTATTTCAGTGTTTTTGTTGTTAGTGTTGTTGTTGTTGTTTTAGTGGAAGCAATAATTCAGGGTTAAGTTAATTATTTTCATCTCAATCTACATATTTTTTCCCTTTTCCTGTTTTTTCCTGTAATCCATTTTTTTCCCTCACGTAATTTCTCTCTCTCTCTCTACAATGCTTCCTTTAATTTCCTCTTTTCATTGTTTTTTCTTCTTTATTTCTCCTTAGATTCATTTTTATTATGCTTTTTCAAATTTCAATATCCTCTTTTCCTTTCTTCTTCTTCTTCTTCTTCTTCTTCTTCTTCTTCTTCTTCTTCTTCATCCTCCTCTATTTCCTTCCTTCCTTTAATCTCTTCCACAAATACCTGATCAAATTAATAATAAGTTTACAGCATTAACATTAAATACGTGTGTGTGTGTGTGTGTGTGTGTGTGTGTGCGTGTGTGTGTGTGTGTGTGTGCGTTAACCTTATATATTTTTCTATTATTAATGATTATAATACATGTTAAAAAATGGGTTTAAAAATAATAATAATAATAGTTGTTCTTAAGACTTAGAAAAATTGTAGTTATTATTATTATTATTATTATTATTATTATTATTATTATTATTATTATTATTATTAGTGAAGTTCTTTGTATGTAATAAATCTTTGTTCTTATAATAAAATGAGGTTAATTAATATTGTGTTTTTATTAGAGAGAGAGAGAGAGAGTGGTATGAATGTCCCATCAACTACCCTTCCCCTATCCACCAGTCCCATCACCAACCCTTCCCCTATCCACCAGTCCCATTACCAACCCTTCCCCTATCCACCAGTCCCATTACCAACCCTTCCCCTATCCACCAGTCCCATCACCTACCCTTCCCCTATCCACCAGTCCCATTACCAACCCTTCCCCTATCCACCAGTCCCATTACCAACCCTTCCCCTATCCACCAGTCCCATTACCAATCCTTCCCTATCCACCAGTCCCATCACCTACCCTTCCCTATCCACCAGTCCCATTACCAACCCTTCCCCTATCCACCAGTCCAATAACCAACCCTTCCCTATCCACCAGTCCCATTACCAACCCTTCCCTATCCACCAGTCCCATTACCAACCCTTCCCTATCCACCAGTCCCATTACCAACCCTTCCCTATCCACCAGTCCCATTACCTACCCTTCCCCTATCCACCAGTCCCATGAACAACCCTTCCCCTATCCACCAGTCCCATTACCAACCCTTCCCCTATCCACCAGTCCCATTACCTACCCTTCCCCTATCCACCAGTCCCATTACCTACCCTTCCCCTATCCACCAGTCCCATCACCCACCCTTCCCATATCCACCAGTCCCATTACCATCCCTTCCCTATCCACCAGTCCCATCACCTACCCTTCCCCTATCCACAAGTCCCATCGCCTACCCTTCCCCTATCCACCAGTCCCATCACCTACCCTTCCCCATCCACCAGTCCCATCACCACCCTTCCCCTATCCACCAGTCCCATTACCTACCCTTCCCTATCCACCAGTCCCATCACCCACCCTTCCCTATCCACCAGTCCCATCACCAACCCTTCCCTATCCACCAGTCCCATCACCCACCCTTCCCTATCCACCAGTCCCATCACCCCACCCTTCCCCTATCCACCATTCTTATCACCTACCATTCCCCTATCCACAACTCCCATCACCCACCCTTCCCCACTCCACCAGTCCCATCACCAACCCTTCCCCTATCCACCAGTCCCATTACCAACCCTTCCCTATCCACCAGTCCCATCACACCATTCCCCTATCCACCAGTCCCATCACCTACCCTTCCCCTATCCACCAGTCCCATCACCTACCCTTCCCCTATCCACCAGTCCCATCACCAACCCTTCCCCTATCCACCAGTCCCATCACCACCCCTTCCCCTATCCACCAGTCCCATCACCTACCCTTCCCCTATCCACCAGTCCCATCACCTACCCTTCCCCTATCCACCAGTCCCATTACCAACCCTTCCCCTATCCACCAGTCCCATCACCTACCCTTCCCCTATCCACCAGTCCCATTACCAACCCTTCCCCTATCCACCAGTCCCATCACCTACCCTTCACCTATCCACCAGTCCCATTACCAGTCCTTCCCCTATCCACCAGTCCCATCACCAATCCTTCCCCTATCCACCAGTCCCATTACCAACCCTTCCCCTATCCACCAGTCCCATTACCAACCTTCCCTATCCACCAGTCCCATCACCTACCCTTCCCCTATCCACCAGTCCCATTACCAACCCTTCCCCTATCCACCAGTCCCATCACCTACCCTTCCCCTATCCACCAGTCCTATCACCTACCCTTCCCCTATCCACCAGTCCCATTACCAACCCTTCCCCTATCCACCAGTCCCATCACCAACCTTTCCCCTATCCACCAGTCCCATTACCAACCCTTCCCCTATCCACCAGTCCCATTACCTACCCTTCCCCTATCCACCAGTCCCATTACCAACCCTTCCCCTATCCACCAGTCCCATCACCTACCCTTCCCCTATCCACCAGTCCCATTACCAACCCTTCCCCTATCCACCAGTCCCATTACCAACCCTTCCCCTATCCACCAGTCCCATCACCTACCCTTCCCCTATCCACCAGTCCCATTACCAATCCTTCCCCTATCCACCAGTCCCACCTACCTTCCCCTATCCACCAGTCCCATTACCAACCCTTCCCCTATCCACCAGTCCCATTACCAACCCTTCCCCTATCCACCAGTCCCATCACCAACCCTTCCCCTATCCACCAGTCCCATTACCAACCCTTCCCCTATCCACCAGTCCCATCACCTACCCTTCCACTATCCACCAGTCCCATTACCAACCCTTCCCCTATCCACCAGTCCCATCACCTACCCTTCCCCTATCCACCAGTCCCATCACCAACCCTTCCCCTATCCACCAGTCCCATTAACAACCCTTCCGCTATCCACCAGTCCCATTACCAACCCTTCCCCTATCCACCAGTCCCATTACCAACCCTTCCCCTATCCACCAGTCCCATTACCAACCCTTCCCTATCCACCAGTCCCATTACCACCCTTCCCCTATCCACCAGTCCCATTACCACCCTGCCCCTATCCACCAGTCCCATTACCTACCGTTCCCCTATCCACCAGTCCCATCACCAACCCTTCCCCTATCCACCAGTCCCATTACCTACCCTTCCCCTATCCACCAGTCCCATTACCAACCTTCCCTATCCACCAGTCCCATCACCCTTCCCCTATCCACCAGTCCCATCACCAACCCTTCCCCTATCCACCAGTCCCATCACCAACCCTTCCCCTATCCACCAGTCCCATCACCAACCCTTCCCCTATCCACCAGTCCCATTACCAACCCTTCCCCTATCCACCAGTCCCATTACCAATCCTTCCCCTATCCACCAGTCCCATTACCAACCCTTCCCCTATCCACCAGTCCCATCACCAATCCTTCCCCTATCCACCAGTCCCATCACCAACCCTTCCCCTATCCACCAGTCCCATCACCAACCCTACCCCTATCCACCAGTCCCATCACCAACCCTTCCCCTATCCACCAGTCCCATTACCAACCCTTCCCCTATCCACCAGTCCCATCACCTAACCTTCCCCTATCCACCAGTCCCATCACCAACCCTTCCACTATCCATCAGTCCCTATCCACCCTTCCCCTATCCACCAGTCCCATCACCAACCCTTCCCCTATCCACCAGTCCCATCACCAACCCTTCCCTTATCCACCAGTCCCATCACCAACCCTTCCCCTATCCACCAGTCCCATCACCAACCCTTCCCTTATCCACCAGTCCCATCACCAACCCTTCCCCTATCCACCAGTCCCATCACCAACCCTTCCCCTATCCACCAGTCCCATTACCAACCCTTCCCCTATCCACCAGTCCCATTACCACACCTTCCCCTATCCACCAGTCCCATTACCAACCCTTCCCCTATCCACCAGTCCCATTACCAACCCTTCCCCTATCCACCAGTCCCATCACCAACCCTTCCCCTATCCACCAGTCCCATTACCAACCCTTCCCCTATCCACCAGTCCCATCACCAACCCTTCCCCTATCCACCAGTCCCATCACCACCCCTTCCCCTATCCACCAGTCCCATCACCAACCTTCCCCATCCACCAGTCCCATCACCAACCCTTCCCCTATCCACCAGTCCCATCACCAACCCTTCCCTATCCACCAGTCCCATCACTAACCTTCCCTATCCACCAGTCCCATTACCAACCCTTCCCTATCCACCAGTCCCATCACCAACCCTTCCCTATCCACCAGTCCCATCACCAACCTTCCCCTATCCACCAGTCCCACCAGCCCTTCCTCTATCCACCAGTCCCATCACCAACCCTTCCCCTATCCACCAGTCCCATCACCAACCCTTCCCCTATCCACCAGTCCCATTACCAACCCTTCCTCTATCCACCAGTCCCATCACCAACCCTTCCCCTATCCACCAGTCCCATCAGCAACCTTCCCTATCCACCAGTCCCATTACCTACCCTTCCCCTATCCACAAGTCCCATCACCAACCCTTCCCCTATCCACCAGTCCCATCACCAACCCTTCCCTATCCACCAGTCCCATTACCACCCTTCCCATATCCACCAGTCCCATCACCAACCCTCCCCCTATCCACCAGTCCCATCACCAACCCCTCCCCTATCCACCAGTACCAACACCAACCTTCCCTATCCACCAGTCCCATCACCACCTTCCCCATCCACCAGTCCCATCACCAACCCTTCCCCATCCACCAGTCCCATCACCAACCTTCCCTATCCACCAGTCCCATTACCAACCCTTCCCCTATCCACCAGTCCCATCACCAACCCTTCCCCTATCCACCAGTCCCATCACCAACCCTTCCCCTATCCACCAGTCCCATCACCAACCCTTCCCCGATCCACCAGTCCCATCACCAACCCTTCCCCACTCCACCAGTCCCATAACCTAACCTTCCCCTATCCACCAGTCCCATTACCAACCCTTCCCCTATCCACCAGTCCCATCACCAATCCTTCCCCTATCCACCAGTCCCATTACCAACCCTTCCCCTATCCACCAGTCCCATCACCAACCCTTCCCCTATCCACCAGTCCCATTACCAACCCTTCCCCTATCCACCAGTCCCATTACCAACCCTTCCCCTATCCACCAGTCCCATTACCAACCCTTCCCCTATCCACCAGTCCCATCACCCCTTCCCCTATCCACCAGTCCCATTACCAACCTTCCCCATCCACCAGTCCCACCAACCCTTCCCCTATCCACCAGTCCCATTACCAACCTTCCCTATCCACCAGTCCCATCACCTAAGCTTCGCCTATCCACCAGTCCCATCACCAACCCTTCCCCTATCCACCAGTCCCATTACCAACCCTTCCCCTATCCACCAGTCCCATTACCAACCCTTCCCCTATCCACCAGTCCCATTACCGACCATTCCCCTATCCACCAGTCCCTTCACCACCCTTTTCCCTATCCACCAGTCCCATCACCAAACTTTTCCTTATCCACAAGTCCCATTACCACCCTTCCCCTATCCACCAGTCCAATCACCACCCCTTCCCCTATCCACTAGTCCCATTACCAACCCATCCCCTATCCACCAGTCCCATCACCAACCCTTCCCCTATCCACCAGTCCCATTACCAACCCTTCCCCTATCCACCAGTCCCATTACCAATCCTTCCCCTATCCACCAGTCCCATTACCAACCCTTCCCTATCCACCAGTCCCATCACCAACCCTTCCCTATCCACCAGTCCCACTACCAATCCTTCCCCTATCCACCAGTCCCATTACCTACCCTTCCCCTATCCATAAGTCCCATCACCACCCCTTCCCCTATCCACAAGTCCCATCACCACACCTTCCCCTATCCACCAGTACCATTACCAATCCTTCCCCTATCCACCAGTCCCATTACCAATCCTTCAATTATCCATCAGTCCCATCACCAACCTTTTCCTTATCCACCAGTCCCATCACCAACCCTTCCCTATCCACCAGTCCCATCACCTACCTTCCCCTATCCACCAGTCCCATCACCAACCCTTCCCTATCCACCAGTCCCATCACCTACCTTCCCCTATCCACCAGTCCCATCACCAACCCTTCCCTATCCACCAGTCCCATCACCAACCCTTCCCCATCCACCATTCCCATTACCAACCCTTCCCCTATCCACCAGTCCCATTACCAGCCCTTCCCCTATCCACCAGTCCCATCACAACCCTTTCCCTATCCACCAGTCCCATCACCAACCCTTCCCCTATCCACCAGTCCCATTACCAACCATCCCCCTATCACCAGTCCCATCACCAACCCTTCCCCTATCCACCAGTACCATTACCACCCCTTCCCCTATTCACCAGTCCCATCACCAACCCTTCCCCTGTCCACCAGTCCCATCACCCTTCCCCTATCCACCAGTCCCATCACCAACCCTTCCCTATCCACCAGTCCCATCACCAACCTTCCCCTATCCACCAGTCCCATTACCACCCTTCCCCATCCACCAGTCCCATCACCAACCCTTCCCCTATCCACCAGTCCCATCACCAACCCTTCCCCTATCCACCAGTCCCATCACCAACCCTTCCCCAATCCACCAGTCCCATAACCTTCCCCTATCCACCAGTCCCACCCTTCCCCATCCACCAGTCCCATTACCCTTCCCTATCCACCAGTCCCACACCCTTCCCTATCCACCAGTCCCATTACCACCCTTCCCCTATCCACCAGTCCCATTACCAACCCTTCCCCATCCACCAGTCCCATTACCAACCCTTCCCCATCCACCAGTCCCATTACCAACCCTTCCCCTATCCACCAGTCCCATTACCAACCCTTCCCCAAGCCACCAGTCCCATTACCAACCCTTCGCCTATCCACCAGTCCCATTACCAACCCTTCCCCTATCCACCAGTCCCATTACCAACCCTTCCCCTATCCACCAGTCCCATCACCAACCCTTCCCTATCCACCAGTCCCATCACCTACCCTTCCCCTATCCACCAGTCCCATCACCAACCCGTCCCCTATCCACCAGTCCCATCACCAACCCTTCCCCTATCCACCAGTCCCATTACCAACCCTTCCCCTTTCCACCAGTCCCTTCACCACCCTTTTCCCTATCCACCAGTCCCATCACCAAACTTTTCCTTATCCACAAGTCCCATCACCAACCCATCCCCATCCACCAGTCCCATTACCAACCTTCCCCATCCACCAGTCCCATCACCAACCCTTCCCCTATCCACCAGTCCATTACCACCCTTCCCTATCCACCAGTCCCATCACCAACCCTTCCCCTATCCACCAGTCCCATTACCACCCTTCCCCATCCACCAGTCCCATCACCACCCTTCCCCTATCCACCAGTCCCATTACCAACCCTTCCCTATCCACCAGTCCCATTACCACCCTTCCCTATCTACCAGTCCCATTACCTACCCTTCCCCTATCCACCAGTCCCATCACCAACAATTCACCTATCCACCAGTCCCATTACCAACCCTTCCCCATCCACCAGTCCCATTACCAACCTTCCCCATCCACCAGTCCCATCACCAACCCTTCCCCATCCACCAGTCCCATTACCAACCCTTCCCCTATCCACCAGTCCCATTACCACCCTTCCCTATCCACCAGTCCCATTACCAACCCTTCCCCTATCCACCAGTCCCATCACCAACCCTTCCCCTATCCACCAGTCCCATCACCACCCCTTCCCCTATCCACCAGTCCCATCACCACCCCTTCCCCTATCCACCAGTCCCATCACCAACCCTTCCCCTATCCACCAGTCCCATCACCAACCCTTCCCCTATCCACCAGTCCCATTACCACCCTTCCCCATCCACCAGTCCCATCAACCCTTCCCCTATCCACCAGTCCCATTACCAACCTTCCCCTATCCACCAGTCCCATTACCAACCCTTCCCTATCCACCAGTCCCATTACCAACCCTTCCCTATCCACCAGTCCCATTACCAACCTTCCCTATCCACCAGTCCCATCACCAACCCTTCCCATATCCACCAGTCCCATTACCAACCCTTCCCCTATCCACCAGTCCCATTACCAACCCTTCCCCTATCCACCAGTCCCATTACGACACCTTCCCCTATCCACCAGTCCCATTACCACCCTTCCCCTATCCACCAGTCCCATTACCAACCCTTCCCTATCCACCAGTCCCATTACCATCCTTCCCTATCCACCAGTCCCATCACCAACCTTCCCCTATCCACCAGTCCCATTACCAACCCTTCCCCATCCACCAGTCCCATTACAACCCTTCCCTATCCACCACTCCCATTACCAACCCTTCCCCTATCCACCAGTACCATTACCAACCCTTCCCCATCCACCAGTCCCATTACCAACCCTTCCCCTATCCACCAGTCCCATTACCAACCCTTCCCCATCCACCAGTCCCATTACCACCCTTCCCCTATCCACCAGTCCCATTACCAACCCTTCCCTATCCACCAGTCCCATTACCAACCCTTCCCTATCCACCAGTCCCATTACCAACCCTTCCCCATCCACCAGTCCCATTACCACCCTTCCCTATCCACCAGTCCCATTACCAACCCTTCCCCATCCACCAGTCCCATTACCAACCCTTCCCCTATCCACCAGTCCCATTACCAACCCTTCCCCATCCACCAGTCCTATCACCAACCCTTCCCCTATCCACCAGTCCCATTACCAACCCTTCCCCATCCACCAGTCCCATCACCACCCTTCCCCTATCCACCAGTCCCATTACCAACCCTTCCCTATCCACCAGTCCCATTACCAACCCTTCCCCATCCACCAGTCCCATCACCAACCCTTCCCCTATCCACCAGTCCCATTACCAACCCTTCCCCATCCACCAGTCCCATTACCAACCCTTCCCCATCCACCAGTCCCATTACCAACCTTCCCTATCCACCAGTCCATCACCACCCTTCCCCTATCCACCAGTCCATTACCCTTCCCCTATCCACCAGTCCCATTACCAACCTTCCCTATCCACCAGTCCCATCACCAACCCTTCCCCATCCACCAGTCCCACCAACCTTCCCTATCCACCAGTCCCATTACCAACCCTTCCCCTATCCACCAGTCCCATTACCACCCTTCCCCTATCCACCAGTCCCATTACCAACCTTCCCTATCCACCAGTCCCATTACCAACCTTCCCCTATCCACCAGTCCCATCAACCCTTCCCTATCCACCAGTCCCATTACCAACCCTTCCCCTATCCACCAGTCCCATCACCAACCCTTCCCTATCCACCAGTCCCATTACCAACCCTTCCCTATCCACCAGTCCCATCACCAACCTTCCCCATCCACCAGTCCCATTACCAACCCTTCCCTATCCACCAGTCCCATCACCAACCTTCCCCATCCACCAGTCCCATTACCAACCCTTCCCCTATCCACCAGTCCCATTACCAACCCTTCCCCATCCACCAGTCCCATTACAACCCTTCCCTATCCACCAGTCCCATCACCAACCTTCCCTATCCACCAGTCCCATTACCAACCCTTCCCCTATCCACCAGTCCCATCACCAACCCTTCCCCATCCACCAGTCCCATTACCAACCCTTCCCCATCCACCAGTCCCATTACCAACCCTTCCCCTATCCACCAGTCCCATTACCTACCCTTCCCTATCCACCAGTCCCATTACCAACCCTTCCCTATCCACCAGTCCCATCACCAACCTTCCCCATCCACCAGTCCCATTACCAACCCTTCCCTATCCACCAGTCCCATTACCAACCCTTCCCCATCCACCAGTCCCATCACCCTTCCCCTATCCACCAGTCCCATCACCAACCTTCCCCATCCACCAGTCCCATTACCAACCCTTCCCCTATCCACCAGTCCCATTACCAACCCTTCCCCATCCACCAGTCCCATCACCAACCCTTCCCCATCCACCAGTCCCATCACCTACCCTTCCCCTATCCACCAGTCCCATTACCAACCCTTCCCTATCCACCAGTCCCATTACCAATCCTTCCCCTATCCACCAGTCCCATTACCAACCCTTCCCTATCCACCAGTCCCATTACCAACCTTCCCCTATCCACCAGTCCCATTACCACCCTTCCCTATCCACCAGTCCCATTACCAACCCTTCCCCCCTTCCCCTATCCACCAGTCCCATTACCAACCCTTCCCTATCCACCAGTCCCATTACCACCCTTCCCCATCCACCAGTCCCATCACCAACCCTTCCCCATCCACCAGTCCCATTACCAACCTTCCCCTATCCACCAGTCCCATTACCAACCTTCCCCATCCACCAGTCCCATTACCAACCCTTCCCTATCCACCAGTCCCATTACCAACCTTCCCCATCCACCAGTCCCATTACCACCCTTCCCCTATCCACCAGTCCCATCACCTTCCCCCTATCCACCAGTCCCATCACCCTTCCCCATCCACCAGTCCCATTACCAACCCTTCCCTATCCACCAGTCCCATTACCAACCCTTCCCTATCCACCAGTCCCATTACCACCCTTCCCCTATCCACCAGTCCCATTACCAACCCTTCCCCATCCACCAGTCCCATTACCAACCCTTCCCCATCCACCAGTCCCATTACCACCCTTCCCTATCCACCAGTCCCATTACCAATCCTTCCCTATCCACCAGTCCCATCACCCTTCCCTATCCACCAGTCCATTACCAACCCTTCCCCTATCCACCAGTCCCACACCAACCCTTCCCTATCCACCAGTCCCATTACCAACCCTTCCCCATCCACCAGTCCCATTACCAACCCTTCCCCATCCACCAGTCCCATCACCCCTTCCCTATCCACCAGTCCCATTACCAACCCTTCCCTATCCACCAGTCCCATTACCAACCCTTCCCCATCCACCAGTCCCATTACCAACCTTCCCCTATCCACCAGTCCCATTACCATCCTTCCCCATCCACCAGTCCCATTACCAACCCTTCCCCATCCACCAGTCCCATTACCAACCTTCCCCATCCACCAGTCCCATCACCAACCTTCCCCATCCACCAGTCCCATTACCAACCCTTCCCCATCCACCAGTCCCATTACCAACCCTTCCCTATCCACCAGTCCCATTACCAACCCTTCCCCATCCACCAGTCCCATTACCAACCCTTCCCCTATCCACCAGTCCATCACCACCCTTCCCTATCCACCAGTCCCATTACCAACCTTCCCCATCCACCAGTCCCATTACCAACCCTTCCCTATCCACCAGTCCCACACCAACCCTTCCCCATCCACCAGTCCCATTACCAACCCTTCCCCATCCACCAGTCCCATTACCACCTTCCCCATCCACCAGTCCCATTACCAACCCTTCCCCATCCACCAGTCCCATTACCAACCCTTCCCCATCCACCAGTCCCATTACCAACCCTTCCCCATCCACCAGTCCCATCAACCAATCCTTCCCCATCCACCAGTCCCATCACCAACCTTCCCCTATCCACCAGTCCCATTACCAACCTTCCCTATCCACCAGTCCCATCAACCCTTCCCCATCCACCAGTCCCATTACCAACCCTTCCCCATCCACCAGTCCCATTACCAACCCTTCCCTATCCACCAGTCCCATTACCAACCCTTCCCCATCCACCAGTCCCATTACCAACCCTTCCCTATCCACCAGTCCCATTACCAACCCTTCCCTATCCACCAGTCCCATTACCACCCTTCCCCTATCCACCAGTCCCATCACCTTTTCCCCATCCACCAGTCCCATTACCACCCTTCCCTATCCACCAGTCCCATTACCAACCTTCCCCATCCACCAGTCCCATTACCAACCCTTCCCTATCCACCAGTCCCACACCAACCTTCCCCATCCACCAGTCCCATTACCAACCCTTCCCCTATCCACCAGTCCCACTACCAACCCTTCCCCTATCCACCAGTCCATTACCAACCCTTCCCCATCCACCAGTCCCATTACCAACCCTTCCCCTATCCACCAGTCCCACTACCAACCCTTCCCCTAGCCACCAGTCCCATTCCCCACCCTTCCCCTATCCACCAGTCCCATTACCACCCTTCCCCATCCACCAGTCCCATTACCAACCTTCCCTATCCACCAGTCCCATTACCAACCCTTCCCTATCCACCAGTCCCATTACCAACCTTCCCCATCCACCAGTCCCATTACCAACCCTTCCCCTATCCACCAGTCCCATTACCAACCTTCCCCTATCCACCAGTCCCATCTCAACCTTCCCCATCCACCAGTCCCATTACCAACCCTTCCCCATCCACCAGTCCCATTACCAACCCTTCCCTATCCACCAGTCCCATTACCCTTCCCCATCCACCAGTCCCATTACCAACCCTTCCCTATCCACCAGTCCCATTACCAACCTTCCCCATCCACCAGTCCCATTACCAACCCTTCCCCATCCACCAGTCCCATTACCAACCCTTCCCTATCCACCAGTCCCATTACCACCCTTCCCCTATCCACCAGTCCCATTACCAACCCTTCCCTATCCACCAGTCCCATTACCAACCCTTCCCCATCCACCAGTCCCATTACCAACCTTCCCCTATCCACCAGTCCCATTACCACCCTTCCCCATCCACCAGTCCCATTACCAACCCTTCCCTATCCACCAGTCCCATTACCAACCCTTCCCCATCCACCAGTCCCATTACCAACCTTCCCCATCCACCAGTCCCATTACCAACCTTCCCCATCCACCAGTCCCATTACCAACCCTTCCCTATCCACCAGTCCCATCACTAACCTTCCCCATCCACCAGTCCCATTACCAACCTTCCCTATCCACCAGTCCCATTACAACCCTTCCCCATCCACCAGTCCCATTACCAACCCTTCCCCATCCACCAGTCCCATTACCAACCTTCCCTATCCACCAGTCCCATTACCAACCCTTCCCTATCCACCAGTCCCATTACCAACCTTCCCTATCCACCAGTCCCATTACCAACCCTTCCCCTATCCACCAGTCCCATTACCAACCCTTCCCCATCCACCAGTCCCATTACCAACCCTTCCCCTATCCACCAGTCCCATTACCAACCCTTCCCTATCCACCAGTCCCATTACACCCTTCCCCTATCCACCAGTCCCATTACCAACCCTTCCCCATCCACCAGTCCCATCAACCCTTCCCCATCCACCAGTCCCATTACCAACCCTTCCCCATCCACCAGTCCCATTACCAACCCTTCCCTATCCACCAGTCCCATTACCAACCTTCCCCTATCCACCAGTCCCATTACCAACCCTTCCCTATCCACCAGTCCCATTACCAACCCTTCCCCATCCACCAGTCCCATTACAACCCTTCCCTATCCACCAGTCCCATTACCAACCCTTCCCCATCCACCAGTCCCATTACCAACCCTTCCCCATCCACCAGTCCCATTACCAACCCTTCCCCATCCACCAGTCCCATTACCAATCCTTCCCCATCCACCAGTCCCATTACCAACCCTTCCCCATCCACCAGTCCCATTACCAACCCTTCCCCATCCACCAGTCCCATTACCAACCTTCCCTATCCACCAGTCCCATTACCAACCCTTCCCCTATCCACCAGTCCCATTACCAACCCTTCCCCTATCCACCAGTCCCATTACCAACCCTTCCCCAATCCACCAGTCCCATTACCAACCCTTCCTCTATCCACCAGTCCCATTACCAACCCTTCCCCTATCCACCAGTCCCATTACCAACCCTTCCCCTATCCACCAGTCCCATTACCTCCCTTCCCCTATCCACCAGTCCCATTACCAACCCTTCCCCTATCCACCAGTCCCATTACCAACCCTTCCCCTATCCACCAGTCCCATTACCAACCCTTCCCTATCCACCAGTCCCATTACCCTTCCCCTATCCACCAGTCCCATTACCAACCTTCCCCATCCACCAGTCCCATTACCAACCCTTCCCCTATCCACCAGTCCCATTACCAACCCTTCCCCTATCCACCAGTCCCATTACCAACCCTTCCCTATCCACCAGTCCCATTACCAACCTTCCCCATCCACCAGTCCCATTACCAACCTTCCCTATCCACCAGTCCCATTACCAACCCTTCCCTATCCACCAGTCCCATTACCAACCCTTCCCCATCCACCAGTCCCATTACCAACCTTCCCTATCCACCAGTCCCATTACCAACCCTTCCCCATCCACCAGTCCCATTACCAACCCTTCCCCATCCACCAGTCCCATCAACCCTTCCCCTATCCACCAGTCCCATTACCAACCCTTCCCCATCCACCAGTCCCACCAACCCTTCCCCTATCCACCAGTCCCATTACCACCCTTCCCTATCCACCAGTCCCATTACCAACCCTTCCCCATCCACCAGTCCCATTACCAACCCTTCCCCATCCACCAGTCCCATTACCAACCTTCCCCATCCACCAGTCCCATTACCAACCCTTCCCCTATCCACCAGTCCCATTACCAACCCTTCCCCATCCACCAGTCCCATTACCAACCTTCCCCATCCACCAGTCCCATTACCACCCTTCCCCATCCACCAGTCCCATTACCAACCCTTCCCTATCCACCAGTCCCATTACCACCCTTCCCCATCCACCAGTCCCATTACCAACCCTTCCCCTATCCACCAGTCCCATTACCAACCCTTCCCCATCCACCAGTCCCACACCAACCTTCCCTATCCACCAGTCCCATTACCAACCCTTCCCCATCCACCAGTCCCATTACCAACCCTTCCCCTATCCACCAGTCCCATTACCAATCCTTCCCTATCCACCAGTCCCATTACCAACCCTTCCCCATCCACCAGTCCCATTACCAACCCTTCCCTATCCACCAGTCCCATTACCACCTTCCCCTATCCACCAGTCCCATTACCAACACTACCCCTATCCACCAGTCCCATTACCAACCCTTCCCCTATCCACCAGTCCCATTACCAACCCTTCCCCTATCCACCAGTCCCATTACCAACCCTTCCCCTATCCACCAGTCCCATTACCAACCCTTCCCCAAACCACCAGACCCATTACCAACCCTACCCCTAACCACCAGTCCCATAACCAAACCTGCCCCACTCCACCAGTCCCACACAACCTTCCCCTATCCACCAGTCCCATTACCCCTTCCCCATCCACCAGTCCCATTACCAACCCTTCCCCATCCACCAGTCCCATTACCAACCCTTCCCCATCCACCAGTCCCACACTTACCAACCTTCCCCATCCACCAGTCCCATTACCAACCCTTCCCCCATCCACCAGTCCCATTACCAACCCTTCCCCATCCACCAGTCCCATTACCAACCTTCCCTATCCACCAGTCCCATTACCAACCCTTCCCCATCCACCAGTCCCATTACCACACCCTCCACTTTCCACCAGTCCCATTACCAACCCTTCCCCTATCCACCAGTCCCATTACCAACCCGTTCCCTATCCACTAGTCCCATTACCAACCCTTCCCCTCTCCACCAGTCCCATTACCAACCTTCCCCATCCACCAGTCCCATTACCAACCCTTCCCCATCCACCAGTCCCATTACCAACCCTTCCCTATCCACCAGTCCCATTACCAACCCTTCCCCATCCACCAGTCCCATTACCAACCTTCCCCATCCACCCACCTCCTTCCCCATCCACCAGTCCCATTACCAACCCTTCCCCATCCACCAGTCCCATTACCAACCTTCCCCATCCACCAGTCCCACACCAACCCTTCCCCATCCACCAGTCCCATTACCAACCCTTCCCCATCCACCAGTCCCATTACCAACCCTTCCCCATCCACCAGTCCCATTACCAACCCTTCCCCATCCACCAGTCCCATTACCAACCCTTCCCCTATCCACCAGTCCCATTACCAACCCTTCCCTATCCACCAGTCCCATTACCACCCTTCCCTATCCACCAGTCCCATTACCAACCCTTCCCATATCCACCAGTCCCATTACCAACCCTTCCCCTATCCACCAGTCCCATTACCAACCCTTCCCCTATCCACCAGTCCCATTACCAACCCTTCGCTATCCACCAGTCCCATTACCAACTCTTACCCTATCCACCAATCCCATTACCAACCCTTCCCCATCCACCAGTCCCATTACCAACCTTCCCCATCCACCAGTCCCACACCACCCTTCCCCTATCCACCAGTCCCATTACCACCCTTCCCCATCCACCAGTCCCATTATTCCCCATCCACCAGTCCCACCCTTCCCCTATCCACCAGTCCCATTACCAACCTTCCCCCATCCACCAGTCCCACACTCAACCCTTCCCCTATCCACCAGTCCCATTACCAACCCTTCCCCATCCACCAGTCCCATTACCAACCCTTCCCCTATCCACCAGACCCATTACCAACCCTTCCCCATCCACCAGTCCCATTACCAACCCTTCCCCATCCACCAGTCCCATTACCAACCCTTCCCTATCCACCAGTCCCATTACCAACCTTCCCTATCCACCAGTCCCATTACCAACCCTTCCCCTATCCACCAGTCCCATTACCAACCTTCCCTATCCACCAGTCCCATTACCACCCTTCCCCATCCACCAGTCCCATTACCAACCTTCCCCATCCACCAGTCCCATTACCAACCTTCCCCATCCACCAGTCCCACACCAACCCTTCCCCTATCCACCAGTCCCATTACCAACCTTCCCCATCCACCAGTCCCATTACCAACCCTTCCCCATCCACCAGTCCCATTACCAACCCTTCCCCATCCACCAGTCCCATTACCAACCCTTCCCCATCCACCAGTCCCATTACCAACCTTCCCCTATCCACCAGTCCCATTACCAACCCTTCCCCATCCACCAGTCCCATTACCAACCCTTCCCCTATCCACCAGTCCCATTACCAACCCTTCCCCATCCACCAGTCCCATTACCAACCCTTCCCTATCCACCAGTCCCATTACCAACCCTTCCCCATCCACCAGTCCCATTACCAACCCTTCCCTATCCACCAGTCCCATTACCAACCTTTCCCTATCCACCAGTCCCATTACCAACCTTTCCCCTATCCACCAGTCCCATTACAACCTTCCCTATCCACCAGTCCCATTACCAACCCTTCCCCATCCACCAGTCCCATTACCAACCCTTCCCCTATCCACCAGTCCCATTACCATCCTTCCCCATCCACCAGTCCCATTACCACCCTTCCCCATCCACCAGTCCCACACCAACCTTCCCCTATCCACCAGTCCCATTACCAACCCTTCCCCATCCACCAGTCCCATTACCAACCCTTCCCCATCCACCAGTCCCATTACCAACCCTTCCCCATCCACCAGTCCCATTACCAACCCTTCCCTATCCACCAGTCCCATTACCAACCCTTCCCCTATCCACCAGTCCCATTACCAACCCTTCCCCATCCACCAGTCCCATTACCAACCTTCCCCTATCCACCAGTCCCATTACCAACCCTTCCCTATCCACCAGTCCCATTACCAACCCTTCCCCATCCACCAGTCCCATTACCAACCTTCCCTATCCACCAGTCCCATTACCAACCCTTCCCCATCCACCAGTCCCATTACCAACCCTTCCCCATCCACCAGTCCCATTACCAACCCTTCCCCCATCCACCAGTCCCATTACCAACCTTCCCCATCCACCAGTCCCATTACCAACCCTTCCCCATCCACCAGTCCCATTACCAACCCTTCCCCATCCACCAGTCCCATTACCAACCCTTCCCCATCCACCAGTCCCACACACCCTTCCCCATCCACCAGTCCCATTACCAACCTTCCCCATCCACCAGTCCCATTACCAACCCTTCCCCATCCACCAGTCCCATTACCAATCCTTCCCCATCCACCAGTCCCATTACCAACCCTTCCCCATCCACCAGTCCCATTACCAACCTTCCCCATCCACCAGTCCCATTACCAACCCTTCCCTATCCACCAGTCCCATTACCAACCCTTCCCCATCCACCAGTCCCATTACCAACCCTTCCCCTATCCACCAGTCCCATTACCAACCCTTCCCCATCCACCAGTCCCATTACCAACCCTTCCCCATCCACCAGTCCCATTACCAACCCTTCCCCTATCCACCAGTCCCATTACCAACCGTCCCCTATCCACCAGTCCCATTACCAAACCTTCCCCTATCCACCAGTCCCATGACCAACCCTTCCCTATCCACCAGTCCCATTACCACCCTTCCCCATCCACCAGTCCCATTACCACCCTTCCCCATCCACCAGTCCCATTACCAACCCTTCCCCATCCACCAGTCCCATTACCAACCCTTCCCCTATCCACCAGTCCATTACTAATCCTTCCCCATCCACCAGTCCCATTACCAACCCTTCCCCATCCACCAGTCCCATTACCACCCTTCCCTATCCACCAGTCCCATTACCAACCCTTCCCCATCCACCAGTCCCATTACCAACCCTTCCCCATCCACCAGTCCCATTACCAACCCTTCCCCATCCACCAGTCCCATTACCAACCCTTCCCCATCCACCAGTCCCATTACCAACCCTTCCCCTATCCACCAGTCCCATTACCACCCTTCCCTATCCACCAGTCCCATTACCAACCCTTCCCCATCCACCAGTCCCATTACCACCCTTCCCCATCCACCAGTCCCATTACCACCCTTCCCCTATCCACCAGTCCCATTACCATCCCTTCCCCTATCCACCAGACCCATTACCACCCTTCCCCTATCCACCAGTACCATTTACAAACCTTCCCCTATCCACCAGTCCCATTACCAACCCTTCCCCTATCCACCAGTCCCATTACCAACCCTTCCCCTATCCACCAGTCCCATTACCAACCCTTCCCCTATCCACCAGTCCCATTACCAAACCTTCCCCATCCACCAGTCCCACACCCACCCTTCCCCTATCCACCAGTCCCATTACCAACCCTTCCCCATCCACCAGTCCCATTACCAACCTTCCCCCATCCACCAGTCCCATTACCAACCCTTCCCCATCCACCAGTCCCATTACCAACCCTTCCCTATCCACCAGTCCCATTACCAACCCTTCCCCATCCACCAGTCCCATTACCAACCCTTCCCCATCCACCAGTCCCATTACCAACCCTTCCCCTATCCACCAGTCCCATTACCAACCCTTCCCCATTCCACCAGTCCCATTACCAACCCTTCCCTATCCACCAGTCCCATTACCAACCCTTCCCTATCCACCAGTCCCATTACCAACCCTTCCCCTATCCACCAGTCCCATTACCAACCTTCCCTATCCACCAGTCCCATTACCAACCTTCCCCATCCACCAGTCCCACACCAACCCTTCCCCATCCACCAGTCCCATTACCACCCTTCCCCTATCCACCAGTCCCATTACCCTTCCCCATCCACCAGTCCCATTACCAACCCTTCCCCATCCACCAGTCCCATTACCAACCCTTCCCTATCTACCAGTCCCATTACCAACCCCTTCCCTATCCACCAGTCCCACTACCAACCCTTCCCCTATCCACCAGTCCCATTACCAACCCTTCCCCTATCCACCAGTCCCACTACCAACCCTTCCCCTATCCACCAGTCCCATTACCAACCCTTCCCCTATCCACCAGTCCCACTACCAACCCTTCCCCTATCCACCAGTCCCACTACCAACCCTTCCCCTATCCACCAGTCCCATTACCAACCCTTCCCCTATCCACCAGTCCCATTACCAACCCTTCCCCTATCCACCAGTCCCATTACCAATCCTTCCCTTATCCACCAGTCCCATTACCAACCCTTCCTCTATCCACCAGTCCCATTACCAACCCTTCCCTATCCACCAGTCCCATTACAACCCTTCCCTATCCACCAGTCCCATTACTAACCCTTTCCCTATCCACCAGTCCCATTACCACCCTTCCCCATCCACCAGTCCCATTACCAACCCTTCCCCATCCACCAGTCCCATTACCAACCCTTCCCCATCCACCAGTCCCACCAACCCTTCCCCATCCACCAGTCCCACACCAACCTTCCCAATCCACCAGTCCCATTACCAACCCTTCCCCTATCCACCAGTCCCATTACCAACCCTTCCCCTATCCACCAGTCCCATTACCAACCCTTCCCCAATCCACCAGACCCAGTCCCAAACCTTCCCCTCTCCACCAGTCCCATTACCAACCCTTCCCATTTCCACCAGTCCCATTACCAACCCTTCCCCTATCCACCAGTCCCACTACCAACCCTTCCTCCATCCACCAGTCCCATTACCAACCCTTCCCCTATCCACCAGTCCCATTACCAACCCTTCCCCTATCCACCAGTCCCATTACCAACCCTTCCCCTATCCACCAGTCCCATTACCAACCCTTCCCCAATCCACCAGTCCCACACTAACCCTTCCCTATCCACCAGTCCCATTACCCAACCTTCCCCATCCACCAGTCCCATTACCAACCCTTCCCCATCCACCAGTCCCATTACCAACCCTTCCCCATCCACCAGTCCCATTACCAACCCTTCCCCATCCACCAGTCCCATTACCAACCCTTCCCCATCCACCAGTCCCATACCAACCCTTCCCCTATCCACCAGTCCCATTACCACCCTTCCCCATCCACCAGTCCCATTACCAATACTTCCCCTATCCACCAGTCCCATTACCTAGCCTTCCCCTATCCACCAGTCCCATTACCACCCCTTTACCCATCCACCAGTCCCATTACCAACCCTTCCCCTATCCACCAGTCCCATTACCAACCCTTCCCCTATCCACCAGTCCCATTACCAACCCTTCCACTATCCACCAGTCCCATTACCAACCCTTCCCCTATCCACCAGTCCCATTACCACCCATTCCCCTATCCACCAGTCCGATTACCAACCCTTCCCTATCCACCAGTCCCATTACTAACCCTTCCCCATCCACCAGTCCCACACCAACCCTTCCCCATCCACCAGTCCCATTACCAACCCTTCCCCATCCACCAGTCCCACACCAACCCTTCCCCATCCACCAGTCCCACACCAACCCTTCCCCATCCACCAGTCCCATTACCAACCTTCCCCCATCCACCAGTCCCATTACCAACCCTTCCCCCATCCACCAGTCCCATTACCAACCCTTCCCCTATCCACCAGTCCCATTACCAATCCTTCCCCTATCCACCAGTCCCATTACCAACCCTTCCCCTATCAACCAGTCCCATTACCAACCCTTCCCCATCCACCAGTATCATTACCAACCCTTCCCCATCCACCAGTCCCATTACCAACCCTTCCCCATCCACCAGTCCCATTACCAATCCTTCCCCTATCCACCAGTCCCATTACCAACCCTTCCCCTATCCACCAGTCCCATTACCAACCCTTCCCCTATCCACCAGTCCCATTACCAACCCTTCACCTATCCACCAGTCCCATTACCAACCCTTCCCCTATCCACCAGTCCCATTACCAACCCTTCCCCAATCCACCAGTCCCATTACCAACCCTTCCCCTATCCACCAGTCCCATTACCAACCCTTCCCCGATCCACCCGTCCCATTACCAACCCTTCCCCTATCCACCAGTCCCATTACCAATCCACCAGTCCCATTACCAACCCTTCCCCTATCCACCAGTCCCATTACCAACCCTTCCCCTATCCACCAGTCCCATTACCAACCATTCCCCACTCCACCAGTCCCATTACCTCCCCTACCCACAACCCACAAGTCCCATTACCAATCCTTCCCCTATCCACCAGTACCATTACCAACCCTTCCCCATTTCACCAGTCCCATTACCAACCCTTCGCCTATCCACCAGTCCCATTACCATACCTTCCCCTATCCACCAGTCCCATTACCAACCCTTCCCCTATCCACCAGTCCCATTACCAACCCTTCCCCTATCCACCAGTCCCATTACCACCCCTGCCCCTATCCACCAGTCCCATTACCAACCTTCCCTATCCACCAGTCCCATTACCAACCCTTCCCCTATCCACCAGTCCCATTACCAATCCTTCCCCTATCCACCAGTCCTATTATAAACCCGTCCCCTATCAACCAGTCCCATTACCAACCCTTCCCATATCCATCAGTCCCATTACCAACCCGTCCCCTATCCAGCAGTACCATTACCAACCCTTCCCCTCTCAACCAGTCCCATTACCAACCCGTCCCCTATCCACCAGTCCTATTACCAACCCTTCCCCACTCCACCAGCCCTTTACCAACCCGTCCCACATCCACCAGTCCCAATACCAACCCGTCCCCATTTCACCAGTCCCATTACCAACCCTTCCCCTATCCACCAGTCCCATTACCAATCCTTCCCCTATCCACCAGTCCCATTACCAACCCTTCCCCTATCCACCAGTCCCATTACTAACCCTCCCCTATCCACCAGTCCCATTACCAATCCTTCCCCTATCCGCCACTCCCATTACCAACCTTCCCCTCATCCACCAGTCCCATTACCACCCTTCCCTATCCACCAGTCCCATTACCAACCCTTCCCCATCCACCAGTCCCATTACCAACCCTTCCCCATCCACCAGTCCCATTACCACCCTTCCATATCCACTAGTCCCATTACCAACCCCTTCCCCCATCCACCAGTCCCATTACCAACCCTTCCCCAATCCACCAGACCCATTACCAACCCTTCCCCTATCCACCATTCCCATTAACAACCTTCCCTATCCACCAGTCCCATTACCAACCCTTCCCCCATCCACCAGTCCCATTACCAACCTTCCCCATCCACCAGTCCCATTACCAACCTTCCCCATCCACCAGTCCCATTACCAACCCTTCCCCATCCACCAGTCCCATTACCAACCCTTCCCCATCCACCAGTCCCATTACCAACCCTTCCCCATCCACCAGTCCCACACCAACCCTTTCCCCCTCCACCAGTCCCATTACCAAACCTTCCCCTATCCACCAGTCCCATTACCAAACCTTCCCCATCCACCAGTCCCACACCAACCCTTCCCCATCCACCAGTCCCATTACCAACCCTTCCCCATCCACCAGTCCCATTACCCTTTCCCCATCCACCAGTCCCATTACCAACCCTTCCCCCTATCCACCAGTCCCATTACCAACCCTTCCCCATCCACCAGTCCCACACTAACCCTTCCCCTATCCACCAGTCCCATTACCAACCCTTCCCCTATCCACCAGTCCCATTACCAACGCTTCCCCATCCACCAGTCCCATTACCAACCCTTCCCTATCCACCAGTCCCATTACCAACCCTTTCCCACTCCACCAGTCCCATTACCAATCCTTCCCCTATCGACCAGTCCCATTACCAACCCTTCCCTATCCACCAGTCCCATTACCCCTTCCCCATCCACCAGTCCCATTACCAACCCTTCCCTATCCACCAGTCCCATTACCAACCCTTCCCCATCCACCAGTCCCATTACCAACCCTTCCCCATCCACCAGTCCCATTACCAACCCTTCCCCATCCACCAGTCCCATTACCACCCTTCCCTATCCACCAGTCCCATTACCAACCCTTCCCCTATCCACCAGTCCCATTACCAACCCTTCCCTATCCACCAGTCCCATTACCAACCCTTCCCCTATCCACCAGATCCATTACCAACCCTTCCCCATCCACCAGTCCCATTACCAACCCTTCCCCATCCACCAGTCCCATTACCAACCCTTCCCCTATCCACCAGTCCCATTACCAACCCTTCCCCTATCCACCAGTCCCATTACCACCCTTCCCCCTATCCACCAGTCCCATTACCAACCCTTCCCCATCCACCAGTCCCACACCAACCCTTCCCCATCCACCAGTCCCATTACCAACCCTTCCCCATCCACCAGTCCCATTACCAACACTTCCCCTATCCACCAGTCCCATTAGCAACCCGTTCCCTATCCACCAGTACCATTACCAACCCTTCCCCTATCCACCAGCCCCATTACCAACCATTCCCCACTCCACCAGTCCCATTACCAATCCTTCCCCACTCCACCAGTCCCACACAACCCTTCCCCATCCACCAGTCCCATTACCAACCCTTCCCCATCCA
Source organism: Eriocheir sinensis (assembly GCF_024679095.1). Taxonomy (NCBI): domain Eukaryota; kingdom Metazoa; phylum Arthropoda; class Malacostraca; order Decapoda; family Varunidae; genus Eriocheir; species Eriocheir sinensis. The sequence goes on from NW_026112002.1 coordinate 217,445, forward strand.
CCAGTCCCACACCAACCCTTCCCCATCCACCAGTCCCATTACCAACCCTTCCCCATCCACCAGTCCCATTACCAACCCTTCCCCATCCACCAGTCCCATTACCAACCCTTCCCCATCCACCAGTCCCATTACCAACCCTTCCCCATCCACCAGTCCCATTACCAACCTTCCCCTATCCACCAGTCCCACCAACCCTTCCCCTATCCACCAGTCCCATTACCAACCCTTCCCCATCCACCAGTCCCACACCAACCCTTCCCCATCCACCAGTCCCATTACCAACCCTTCCCCATCCACCAGTCCCATTACCACCCTTCCCCTATCCACCAGTCCCATTACCAACCCTTCCCCATCCACCAGTCCCATTACCAATCCTTCCCGTATCCACCAGTCCCATTACCAACCCTTCCCCTATCCACCAGTCCCATTACCAACCCTGCACCAATCCACCAGGCCCATTACCAACCTTCCCCTATCCACCAGTCCCATTACCAACCTTCCCCATCCACCAGTCCCATTACCACCCTTCCCCTATCCACCAGTCCCATTACCAACCCTTCCCTATCCACCAGTCCCATTACCAACCTTCCCTATCCACCAGTCCCATTACCAACCCTTCCCCTATCCACCAGTCCCATTACCAACCGTTCCCCTATCCACCAGTCCCATTACCGACCATTCCCCTATCCACCAGTCCCATTACCAACCCTTCCCCCTATCCACCAGTCCCATTACCAACCCTTCCCCTATCCACCAGTCCCATTACCAACCCTTCCCCTATCCACCAGTCCCATTACCAACCCTTCCCCAATCCACCAGTCCCATTACCAACGCTTCCCCTATCCACCAGTCCCATTACCAACCCTTTCCCTATCCACCAGTCCCATTACCAACCCTTCCCCTATCCACCAGTCCCATTACCAACCTTTCCCCTATCCACCAGTCCCATTACCAACCCTTCCCCTATCCACCAGTCCCATTACCAACCCTTCCCCGATCCACCAGTCCCACACCAACCCTTCCCCATCCACCAGTCCCATTACCACCCTTCCCCATCCACCAGTCCCATCACCAACCCTTACCCTATCCACCAGTCCCATTACCAACCCTTCCCCTATCCACCAGTCCCATTACCAACCCTTCCTCTATCCACCAGTCCCATTACCAACCCTTCCCCTATCCACCAGTCCCATTACCAATCCTTCCCCAATCCACCAGTCCCATTACCAACACTTCTCCTATCCACCAGTCCCATTACCAACCCTTCCCCATCCACCAGTCCCACACCAACCCTTCCCCATCCACCAGTCCCATTACCAACCTTCCCTATCCACCAGTCCCATTACCAACCCTTCCCCTATCCACCAGTCCCATTACCAACCCTTCCCCAATACACCAGTCCCAATACCAAACCTTCCCCTAACCACCAGTCCCATTACCCAACCTTCCCCTATCCACCAGTCCCATTACCAACCCTTCCCCATCCACCAGTCCCATTACCAACCCTTCCCCATCCACCAGTCCCACCAACCCTTCCCCCCTTCCCCTATCCACCAGTCCCATTACCAACCCTTCCCCTATCCACCAGTCCCATTACCAATCCTTCCCCCATCCACCAGTCCCATTACCAACCCTTCCCCTATCCACCAGTCCCATTACCAACCCTTCCCCTATCCACCAGTCCCATTACCAACCCTTCCCCTATCCACCAGTCCCATTACCAACCCTTCCCCATCCACCAGTCCCATTACCAACCCTTCCCTATCCACCAGTCCCATTACCAACCCTTCCCCATCCACCAGTCCCATTACCACCCTTCCCCATCCACCAGTCCCATTACCAACCCTTCCCCATCCACCAGTCCCATTACCAACCCTTCCCTATCCACCAGTCCCATTACCAACCCTTCCCCATCCACCAGTCCCATTACCAACCTTCCCCTATCCACCAGTCCCATTACCAACCCTTCCCCATCCACCAGTCCCATTACCAACCCTTCCCCATCCACCAGTCCCATCAACTAACCTTCCCTATCCACCAGTCCCATTACCAACCTTCCCCATCCACCAGTCCCATTACCAACCCTTCCCCATCCTCCAGTCCCATTACCCCCCCTTCCCATATCCACCAGTCCCATTACCATACCTTCCCCTATCCACCAGTCCCATTACCAACCCTTCCCCTATCCACCAGTCCCATTACCAACCCTTCCCCTATCCACCAGTCCCATTACCAACCCTTCCCCAATCCACCAGTCCCATTACCAACCCTTCCCCTATCCACCAGTCCCATTACCAACCCTTCCCCTATCCACCAGTCCCATTACCAACCCTTCCCCAATCCACCAGTCCCATTACCAACCCTACCCAAACCACCCGTCCCAGTACCACCCTTCCCCTATCCACCAGTCCCATTACCAACCCTTCCCCATCCACCAGTCCCATTACCAACCCTTCCCCATCCACCAGTCCCACACTCCCTTCCCCCATCCACCAGTCCCACACCAACCCTTCCCCATCCACCAGTCCCATTACCAACCCTTCCCCATCCACCAGTCCCATTACCTTATCCACCAGTCCCATTACCCCTTCCCCTATCCACCAGTCCCATTACCAACCCTTCCCCATCCACCAGTCCCATTACCAACCTTCCCCTATCCACCAGTCCCATTACCAACCCTTCCCCTATCCACCAGTCCCATTACCACACCTTCCCCTATCCACCAGTCCCATTACCAACCCTTCCCCTATCCACCAGTCCCATTACCAACCCTTCCCCTATCCACCAGTCCCATTACCAACCCTTCCCCACTCCACCAGTCCCATTACCAATCCACCAGTCCCATTACCAACCCTTCCCCATCCACCAGTCCCATTACCAACCCTTCCCCATCCACCAGTCCCATTACCAACCCTTCCCCATCCACCAGTCCCATTACCAACCCTTCCCCATCCACCAGTCCCACACCAACCCTTCCCCATCCACCAGTCCCATTACCAACCCTTCCCCTATCCACCAGTCCCATTACCAACCCTTCCCCGATCCACCAGTCCCATTACCAAGCCTTCCCCTATCCACCAGTCCCATTACCAACCCTTCCCCTATCCACCAGTCCCATTACCAACCCTTCCCCTATCCACCAGTCCCATTACCAACCCTTCCCCGATCCACCAGTCCCATTACCAACCCTTCCCCTATCCACCAGTCCCATTACCAACCCTTCCCCTATCCACCAGTCCATTTACCAAACCTTCCCCTATCCACCAGTCCCATTATAAACCCTTCCCCTATCCACCAGTCCAATAACCAACCCTTCCCCATCCACCAGTCCCATTACCAACCCTTCCCCATCCACCAGTCCCATTACCACCTTCCCCATCCACCAGTCCCACACCAACCCTTCCCCATCCACCAGTCCCACACCAACCCTTCCCCCATCCACCAGTCCCATTACCAACCCTTCCCCATCCACCAGTCCCATTACCAACCCTTCCCCATCCACCAGTCCCATTACCAACCCTTCCCCATCCACCAGTCCCATTACCAACCCTTCCCCATCCACCAGTCCCATTACCAACCCTTCCCTATCCACCAGTCCCATTACCAACCCTTCCCCATCCACCAGTCCCATTACCAACCCTTCCCTATCCACCAGTCCCATTACCAACCCTTCCCCATCCACCAGTCCCATTACCAACCCTTCCCCATCCACCAGTCCCATTACCAACCCTTCCCTATCCACCAGTCCCATTACCAACCCTTCCCTATCCACCAGTCCCATTACCAACCTTCCCCTATCCACCAGTCCCATTACCAACCTTCCCCATCCACCAGTCCATTACCAACCCTTCCCCATCCACCAGTCCCATTACCAACCCTTCCCCATCCACCAGTCCCACACCAACCCTTCCCCATCCACCAGTCCCACACCAACCCTTCCCCATCCACCAGTCCCACACAACCCTTCCCCATCCACCAGTCCCATTACCAACCCTTCCCCATCCACCAGTCCCATTACCAACCCTTCCCCATCCACCAGTCCCATTACCAACCCTTCCCTATCCACCAGTCCCATTACCAACCCTTCCCCATCCACCAGTCCCATTACCAATCCTTCCCCTATCCACCAGTCCCATTACCAACCCTTCCCTATCCACCAGTCCCATTACCACCCTTCCCTATCCACCAGTCCCATTACCAACCCTTCCCCTATCCACCAGTCCCATTACCAACCCTTCCCCTATCCACCAGTCCAATTACAAACCCATCCCCTATACAACAGTCCCATCCTATCCACCAGTCCATTACCACCCTTCCCTATCCACCAGTCCCATTACCAACCCTTCCCCTATCCACCAGTCCCATTACCAACCCTTCCCCTATCCACCAGTCCCATCAACCCTTCCCCTATCCACCAGTCCCACTTCAACCCTTCCTCTATCCACCAGTCCCATTACCAACCCTTCCCCTATCCACCAGTCCCATTACCAACCCTTCCCCTATCCACCAGTCCCATTACCAATCCTTCCCCTATCCACCAGTCCCATTACCCAACCTTCCCCTATCCACCAGTCCCATTACCAACCCTTCCCCTATCCACCAGTCCCATTACCAACCTTTCCCCTATCCACCAGTCCCATTACCAACCCTTCCCCTATCCACCAGTCCCATTACCAACCCTTCCCCTATCCACCAGTCCCATTACCAACCCTTCCCCTATCCACCAGTCCCATTACCAACCCTTCCCCTATCCACCAGTCCCATTACCAACCCTTCCCCTATCCACCAGTCCCATTACCAACCCTTCCCCCATCCACCAGTCCCATTACCAACCCTTCCCCTATCCACCAGTCCCATTACCAACCCTTCCCCTATCCACCAGTCCCATTACCAACCCTTCCCCTATCCACCAGTCCCATTACCAACCCTTCCCCAATCCACCAGTCCCATTACCAACCCTTCCCCGAGCCACCAGTCCCATTACCAACCCTTCCCCTATCCACCAGTCCCATTACCAACCCTTCCCCTATCCACCAGTCCCATTACCAATCCTTCCCCTATCCACCAGTCCCATTACCAACCCTTCCCCTATCCACCAGTCCCACTACCAACCTTCCCCTATCCACCAGTCCCATTACCAACCCTTCCCCATCCACCAGTCCCATTACCAACCCTTCCCCATCCACCAGTCCCATTACCAACCTTCCCTATCCACCAGTCCCTTTACCACCCCGTCCCACATCCGCCAGTCCCATTACCAACCCTTCCCCTATCCACCAGTCCCATTACCAACCCTTCCCCTATCCACCAGTCCCATTACCAACCCTTCCCCAATCCACCAGTCCCATTACCAACCCTTCCCATATCCACCAGTCCCATTACCAACCCTTCCCCATCCACCAGTCCCATTACCAACCCTTCCCCATCCACCAGTCCCACACCAACCCTTCCCCATCCACCAGTCCCATTACCAACCCTTCCCCATCCACCAGTCCCATTACCAACCCTTCCCCATCCACCAGTCCCATTACCAACCCTTCCCCATCCACCAGTCCCATTACCAACCCTTCCCCCATCCACCAGTCCCATTACCAACCCTTCCCCATCCACCAGTCCCATTACCAACCCTTCCCTATCCACCAGTCCCATTACCCTTCCCCACTCCACCAGTCCCATTACCAACCCTTCCCCTATCCACCAGTCCCATTACCAATCCTTCCCCTATCCACCAGTCCCATTACCAACCCTTCCCCTATCCACCAGTCCCATTACCAACCCTTCACCTATCCACCAGTCCCATTACCAACCCTTCCCCTATCCACCAGTCCCATGACCAACCCTTCCCCTATCCACCAGTCCCATTACCAACCCTTCCCCTATCCACCAGTCCCATTACCAACCCTTCCCCTATCAACCAGTCCCATGACCAACCCTTCCCCTATCCACCAGTCCCATTACCAACCCTTCCCCTATCCACCAGTCCCATTACCAACCCTTCCCCTATCCACCAGTCCCATTACCAACCCTTCCCCTATCCACCAGTCCCACTACCAACCCTTCCCCTATCCACCAGTCCCAATACCAACCCTTCCCCTATCCACCAGTCCCATTACCAACCCTTCCCCTATCCACCAGTCCCATTACCAAACCTTCCCCTAACCACCAGTCCCATTACCAATCCTTCCCCATCCACCAGTCCCATTACCAACCCTTCCCTATCCACCAGTCCCATTACCAACCCTTCCCCATCCACCAGTCCCATTACCAACCCTTCCCTATCCACCAGTCCCATTACCAACCCTTCCCTATCCACCAGTCCCATTACCAACCCTTCCCCATCCACCAGTCCCATTACTAACCCTTCCCTATCCACCAGTCCCATTACCAACCCTTCCCCCTATCCACCAGTCCCACACCAACCCTTCCCCTATCCACCAGTCCCATTACCAACCCTTCCCCATCCACCAGTCCCATTACCAACCCTTCCCCATCCACCAGTCCCATTACCAACCCTTCCCCTATCCACCAGTCCCATTACCACCCTTCCCCATCCACCAGTCCCACCAACCCTTCCCCATCCACCAGTCCCATCAACCCTTCCCCATCCACCAGTCCCATTACCAACCCTTCCCCTATCCACCAGTCCCATTACCAACCCTTCCCCATCCACCAGTCCCATTACCAACCCTTCCCCATCCACCAGTCCCATTACCAACCCTTCCCCATCCACCAGTCCCATTACCAACCCTTCCCTATCCACCAGTCCCATTACCAACCTTCCCCATCCACCAGTCCCATTACCAACCCTTCCCCATCCACCAGTCCCATTACCAACCCTTCCCTATCCACCAGTCCCATTACCAACCCTTCCCCATCCACCAGTCCCATTACCAACCCTTCCCTATCCACCAGTCCCATTACCAACCCTTCCCCATCCACCAGTCCCATTACCAACCTTCCCCTATCCACCAGTCCCATTACCACCCTTCCCCTATCCACCAGTCCCATTACCAACCCTTCCCCATCCACCAGTCCCATTACCAACCCTTCCCCATCCACCAGTCCCACACCAACCCTTCCCCATCCACCAGTCCCATTACCAACCCTTCCCCATCCACCAGTCCCACACCAACCCTTCCCCTATCCACCAGTCCCATTACTAACCCTTCCCCTATCCACCATTCCCATTACCCCTTCCCCATCCACCAGTCCCATTACCAACCCTTCCCCTATCCACCAGTCCCATTACCAACCCTTCCCCAGTCCACCAGTCCCATTACCAACCCTTCCCCTATCCACCAGTCCCATAACCAACCCTTCCCCTATCCACCAGTCCCATTACCAACCCTTCCCCATCCACCAGTCCCATTACCAACCCTTCCCCATCCACCAGTCCCATTACCAACCTTCCCCATCCACCAGTCCCATTACCAACCCTTCCCTATCCACCAGTCCCATTACCAACCTTCCCCATCCACCAGTCCCATTACCAACCTTCCCCATCCACCAGTCCCATTACCAACCTTCCCCATCCACCAGTCCCATTACCAACCCTT